>NC_060125.1:272789057-273092087 GCF_021461395.2 Schistocerca americana | reverse complement strand
TTATTATGAAGGTCTTTTCTGTTTCATTCTGGTACAGTGATGAAAACCGTGCAAGCGTGAAACAAAATACAGTACGTTGCACTGAACAATTTTCTACCTATTGTATCCCCTGGGGGCAACATCGGAATACGTTTCTTTGTATTTTTAAGGACCAGGAAAGACAAACATATTTCAAACAAGGCTGTTGGGACACCCATCCGTACTGATAAATACAGTCAGAAGCAGAAAACACTGAAAACCATGGGAACCTCCAGCGAAAACGCTCAGAACAAGGATCGAATGTGTAGGCATCACATTACGAGCACCACTGTCTCGTCCATTGTATTTAGAATCGACTGTCAGCATTCAAAATTACGATATAGCAGGCCGCTTATTTGAATAAACATCAGGACAGCCTCTCTGTAAGAGTTAATGATATTTTTTCATGTACACCGTTGGGAAAGAAACAACACCACCATGAAAGAACCATTCAACACTAACAACAGTTATCCAACGCTTAAGTAGCTAATACAACTATGTTACAGCTCTTAAAGTAATTTACGTATTGCTCCGACGTTCTTGTCTCTAAGGAGTAAATTCAAAGAATTTCAGAAAATTCAAAGAGCATTTACTGTATTTTAGACTTGGTACCTGTTAGCTTTTGGTAATTTAGACTGAAATACATTCTCTGAAATTCTCAATTTGTAAGGGATAAAATACACGGAGCAGAAGGTTATTTACAACTTGTACAGAAAACAGACTGCAGTTATAAGTGTCTCGAAAGACATAAAACGGAACCAGAAATCGCGAAGGAAGTGAAACAGGGTTGCTGCCTGTCCCCTACTTTACTCAGTGTGTACAGAGTGTAAGAAATTAAGGGAACCAATGAGAAATTTGCAAAGGAGATTAATGTTCTTAGACACGAAATAAGAATTTAGAGGTTTCCCGAGCACATTGCAATTTCGTCAGAGATGGCAAATGGCTTGGAAGAAGAGTTTAAGGGATGGATAGTATCTTGAAATGAGGTCTGAGATGAACATCCACAAATGTAAAACAAGGGTAAAGGGGTGCAACGAAATTAAATAAGTATTAGAGGAGTTTTTGACAGTTAGATAACAAAAGCCTGACGGTGGCGGTAGTGAAGGGGATACAAAATGCAGACTGGCAATATCAAGAGAAGTATTTCTGAAAAATATTAACCTGTTGCATCGATTACAACTAAATTCCAAGCACACCTAACTAAAACTATTTAATTTACAGTGTGGCCTTGTATGGAAAGTGACATCAAAATACATCTTGAAGCTGATCAGACTGACTTCAAGATTTCCAGTATGGTGGCTACAACAGAAATAAAATGTGGGTCCATTTTGATGTCTAATAATTTTATAAAAATCTCCCTGGATGATACTAAAAACCCTCGATTTACTAAAAGTAATATTTTATTCGAAGTCGGAAGTCAAACGTGTTTCGAATGTCAGGTCCCACAACATTCACCAGACTAAAAGCCGCTTTCATTCGAAAGGTTTTCACTGTTATTCAATCAACTTCGAACTAGGACTGAAACACGCTGGCAGGCAACGCCTCAGAAAGATATCAGATTATGTCTCCTTGACTGAATGTCATGATGTATATAACGTCATCGTATCTTTAGAAGACATAACTTAGTGGAACACGTGCTTATTTGGAATTTTAATCGTTTACCTACCTCAATGTTAATCTTCTGGACACCAATTTCCTTCTCCTACTATGATTCCTTCATGGTGGTACGGATTTATTTATTAACTTTTTTCAGGAGTACAGCTGAACTGTGTCTTCTCCCTCTCCTGCCGCTGAACAATCGTACGGCCTATTGCGGTGGCGTTACCAATTCACATGTTTCTGCTAAGCTAAGGAACCACTAAACGAAAAAAACCGGTTGCCCGATTATGTGGCCAGCCAGAACAGACGATGACGTTCACCGAGTTGTACTGAAGGCCACAAGCAGTTTCTGAACCAGCGGTGTGAAGCAATACTCTGTCTCGTACGGTCCTATTAGAACGTGTCAGGATGTGGTATGTGTTTCTGAGGCGCATATGACTCTAGCTTACAGGCAAGCGCAGTTTCCTCAGAACTGTGTAAAAGTGTCTTGGACGTACGAGCTAAGTTTCTGACTTTAAAAAAAACTATTCGTTAATAGTTTTGTTGCCAAGAGGCGAAGCGCAATTGAAGTTGAAAGTTTCACTTTTGCTTGGAACTGCGTTTTGGTCGTCCGGATTTAGCTTTTTGTAACTCAGTCTATCACTTCTGATAAATGCTGGAGTGGCTCCACAGACGAAACCTTCTCATTCTCCTTCTCAACCGAGTCGTTTCAGTTCTGATGACTATGATGCCAGTGACAGGTAATACTTTTTATTCTGAATGATTTTTTGTCGGAGTTTATTACTATACTGTAAGCCTTCGATTTTACACGTCTTCGGTAACTATGTTAAAATTAGATCGACGTTTCCGCGTTGTAAAATCCAAGGATTCATATAAATTAAGGTACCACCACTGAACGCCTGGCCTTCCACAGTGTCCATGTTGCCGACGAAAGAATCGCCTTTCTGGTACCAGCGCCGTAGCGACGGTAACGACGAGGTGTTTTTCACACCTCAAGTCTGCGCACAGAGTTGGGGTTATCAGAGGCAAATGTTTGCTACTGCCGTGATTAACAATACGTTACTAGGTAGGTTACACACCGTAACGCAATTCAGGCCCAAAATGTTTGATGATGACCGAAATCCGAGAACCTTGCGTCTCGAGTTGACAATTTTTTTCCATCATTGGATGTTTATCACATCAGTCTCAATCAAATTGATCACTTCATCAATAACACAGTCAGCAGTGTGATTATGTAGATGAAGGATTTAAAACAAGTACTACAATTCTTATTTTACCGCAAATCGATCTACCATCAAGATATATTTTCAGCTTGATGTTTTGCTCATAATCAATTTTCGCAGCCGAAAATTTAAATAGATGTACGCGAGAAACCTGGTGTTTTACAGCGAGGTTTACAAGGCATGCGAGGAGCAAATGTAATTTGGCGTACCTTTACGTTTCTACTTTCTTACTTGGGAGCGCGAACCCATTCAATGGTACTTGGGCATAGAAAGCAACCTACGCTTGTTGCTGTTGGGTACGCCCAGAACCACTATGCAGACTATCTGTTCCCGTCCGTGAAGAGCACGCGACCCCACCACTCGTTGGTTCAATTCATATGATCTTGGAATTATCGCAAATGTTTAAAAACGGTACACTCATCGTTCAACGTTATTGTGACACTGTACTTCTTTCCCGCAGCGTATTTTCACGGATACATTCGGCCGGAACTGCTTGTTTACGGATGTCAATGCGCGGCCGCATCGAACAGCGCAGGTGGAGAATCTCTTGGAACGAGAGAATATACGCCGAATGGACTGGCCTGCCCGTTCTTTGGCTTAAACCCCCGACGAGTACAGTTTTGATGCGTTGGAGAGAGATACTACAGCACGTCCACACGCACCGACGACCATCCAGCAGTTATCAGTCACGCTGTTGGAGGAATTGAACGTCCTACCCCAACAACTCTCAACCAACCTCGTGGACAACGTGGGAGCACGTTGCAGAGCATGCATTACTACGCGTGGTCATCACTAACTCTGTTAAAAACTATGCCCCGTCTTTTATAATGTCCACAGGCCATCATAAATCGAGGTGACTTCAGTGTTATTACTCATGAAACGGATTCGCAGCTGCAGATATGCAGAACCATCAGCTGTATAATGGAATGATAATGAAAATTTGTTCCGTACCGGGACTCGAACCCAGATTTCACGCTTATCGCGAACGGAAGCGTTACGTTAGGCTATATGTGCAGGCCTCACGGCCATACTGAAACTTACAGATATCATCAGCCATGTGTCTACAACCTGCACACGTACACCTATTATGTATATTCCTGTACAGGGGAGATATGTTAATGGAAAGTTGCTTGTCAGGTGTCGGTGGATAAATACGATACTGCAGTGTCTGTTTCGTTCAAGAATACGATGCAATGTTCCTTCGGACTTCGAGCGACCGACTTTCAATTAAGATGTCTCCCCGTACAGGAATATATATAATGGATGTACAAGTGCAGGTTGTAGACTCATGGTTGCCGACATATGGTAAGTTCGCGTCTGGCCGTGAAGCGTACACGGAGAGCGTAACGATAAAGCGACCGCTCGCGATAAGCGGGAAATCCAAGTTAGTCTCCCGGTCCTGTACAAATTTTCCTTGTCGTCATTCGATTATGTACCTGATGATTGTCCATATTCGCAACTGCGAATATATTTCATGTATTTCAAAAAGGTTGTAGTCGGAGCAGATGGTGTTCCTTCAGACATACATGCATGTCGAAAGGAAGATTGCATCGTATTTCTGAAAAACACAGGCACTGCAACATCGTATCACTGTTATTATAATCTGATTGCTTTATTGCGTTTTACTTCCATTATTTTCTGTACCATAGTGAAGAAGTTCTTTCTGTATACACTATGTGATCACCAGTATCCGGACACTTGGCTGAAAACGATTTATAAGTTCGTGGCGCCCTCCATCGGTAATGCTGCAATTGAATATGATGTTGGCCCACCCTTAGCCTTGATGACAGCTTTCACTCTCGCAGACATATATTCAGTCAGGTGCTGGAGTGTTTCTTGGGGAATGGCAGCCCATTCTTCATGGAGTGCTGCACTGGGGAGAGGTATCGATGTTGGTCGGTGAAGCCTGGCGTGAGGTAGGCGTTCCACAACATCTCAAAGGTTTTCTATAGGATTTAGGTCAGGACTCTGTGCTGGCCGGTTCATTACAGGGTTGTACATTACAGGCCGTGCACTATCAACAGGTGCTCGATCGTGTTGAAAGACGCAATCGCCATCCCTGATTTGCTCTTCAACAATAGGAAGCAAGAAGGCGCTTAAAACATCAGTGTAGGCCTGTGCTGTGACAGTGCCGATCGCCACATTGTGTACCGTGATTCGTCACTCCACACAACGTTTTTCCACTGTTCAGTCGTCCAATGTTTACGCTCCTTACATCAAGCGAAGCATCGTTTGGCATTCACTGGCGTGATGTGTGGCTTGTAAGCAGCCGCTCGACCATGACATCAAAGTTTTCTCACCTCCCACCTAACTGTCTTAGTACTTGCTGTGGATCCTGATGCAGTTTGGAACTCCTGCGTGATGGTCTGGATTGATGTCTGCTTATTACACATTACGACCCTCTTCAACTGTCGGCGGTCTCTGTCAGTCAACAGACGAAGTCGGCCTGTACGCTTTTGTGCTGTACGTGTCCCTTCAGTTTCCACTTCACTATCACACCGGAAACAATGGACCTAGGGATGTTTAGGAGTGTGGAAATCTCGCGTACAGACGTATGACACAAGTGTCACCCAATCACCTGATCACGTTCGAATTCCGTGAATTCCGCGGAGCGCCCCATTCTGCCCTCTCACGATGTCTAATGACTACTAAGGTCGCTGATATGGAGTACCTGGCAGTAGGTAGCACCACAATGCACCTATTATGAAAAACGTACGTTTTTGGGGGTGTCCGGATACTTTTGATCACATAGTGTATAGTCAAGTTTCATCGTGCAGTGTTACTTGGCAGTGGCACATCATCGAAAGTTACTTTCGTCCTTAAGTTTTTCACACCACTGTTTTGCGAGCTTGTAGCTTCCAACGAAAGTCAGCCTCAAATGGTGTTCCGGTTTTCACTTCAAAGAGCACAAGGAGTGATTACGTCCCTCGTGCATACCGTCTGACTCCAATGTGAACTGTTAAGCGTATAGAACGACTACAGAAAAAAACGATCTCCTCTGTGACGACAAAACCTAATACTCACGCGCCACTGGGTATCCTCTTCCCGTCCCCCTCCACACAACCCTGTGCCAACGTCACACAAGAGAGCAACTCTAGTGACGCAATTAACTGGCTGGCAGACTGGCGACGAGAGCACTGCGAAACTCAATTAACGGAGTTTCAGTTATAATTAATCTCACTTTATTGCCGGACGCGGACGGGAACTACTGGGTCGTGGCTATTTGCACAGCCGGAGCTGGAACCGACGCACAGCGGGATGGGTCCGCGACCGATGGCATCGCTGGAGCAATTGCTCTGCGCAGCGGTGAGGGGGGAGCGGATCCCCGCGGCACGGAAATGTAGGTCTCCTGAGCCGGGGCATGGAATAGTAGTAGCTTTATTCATCCGTAGATCTTCTTTACAAAAATATTGCAAACTAGAATAATATCACAATGAATTATCTGAGTCTCGCATCAGTTGAAGATTGGTAGATATTCTAATGCATGAATGCAGAACGGATCGTTCTTTTGCTACCGCCTCCATCCCGCATTGTGCGCAGGGTCGGCAGGGTTAAGTACGGATTTGGCATGGTTAATTTAAGGGGTGGCCGGATGCCCTTCCTGCCGCCACCCCATACCCCCCGGGACGGAATTAGTGTATCCCAGCTGTCTGCGCCTAGTGTAAATTGTGAAATAGTGTGAATGTGTTTCAAATGCCTGCGAGTCGTGGATATACACTGTAAAAAATTAGTTACAATTTTGGCCACCAGATGCAAATCTGACGCTAAGAAAGACGTGTAGAATTGTTTCATATATAATGGATTAGGAACGGCACGCGGGAAGAAAAGGTCAAACAAGTGAGAGGGGCATAATATTGATTTTATAATTAGCTGCCACATACACAAGCTGTTCAATATGAGCACACGAAAGGTCGACGAGATGCTTTACAGCGCCAGATTTGCACCTGGTGGCCAAAACTGGAACTAATTTTTTCCAGCATAAATCCATTCCGCATTACCGCATTAGCATATCTTCCAAGTTTCGCAGTCAAATGATACTTATCTTCGTGAGTAGCCGCACTTTAGTTATAACGACCGAGTATAAGTGATACTTACATATGATGTCTCTTTCGTAAAATATATTTTAAAATTTTACGTGCTAAAAATGGTTTTGACGTAAAATAACACACATTTTAATCCACTACATAAAATTGCTGGTAATTTTATGTATTATTCACACAATGTGAATCTGACAATCTCCTGACCACCTGTTTGTAAAGTAAACAACGGAAGATAGGTAGATTTCAACCTCTAAATCGAAAAAAGGAAGCCCAACGCCGAAACGCAGTGCTCCCTGGCGTAAGGACCAAATCGGTTAAAAAGGAGACGCTCTATATTTGTGAATGAGAGCGTTTAGTAACTTCCAACTAACTTTACATATATATCAAGCCTTTACCAAACATTTTCTCGCTGACATCTCCCACATAATGATGAAACGAAATAATTTTATCGTTTCCTACACTTTCGCTGTTCACGCACTGGAACTGTCGCATTAGGCGTGACGTTTTAATTTATTACGTCTTTACTACTAACTCTATTCGCAATACATTTTGCAGACAATATCTATATATGCCACTGAATGTACCTGCAAAATTATACCGTTGTATGACATGTAGTTATGACATCATATACTTTGAAATGGGTGAAAAACTAGATTTTCTTAACACGAAGAGCAAATTACCCAGACTAGACTCATCTTCAGACATGTAAGCTGGGTCCCAAAAACAAATTTAAACTTCACAGGCTTTTGTTGGTCTTACAGCTGTCTGTAATACAGTGTGGAAATGAGAATTCCTGTACCAACTCACAGGTGTTACACACTGACAGACCAAGGTTAGGCTCATAAACTATATGCTACCTGAGAGATATTTCCAAGTGGTCCTTGGTAACCTATTAAGCAGACAGAAGACACTTAATACTAGCCTTCCCCAGGGTTTAGCTTTGGCAACAATTCTGTTCAACATAAATACATCCGATCTCCCTGAAACAGGCTGGAGGAAGTTCATCTAAGCAAGTGACTTGACTTTGGAAGAAGAGATACAATGCATGAATACTTCAAAATGTGGAGATTAACACCAAATCCAACGAATCTGGAGTTAGCTTCTTTCATCTTGACAACAGAATGGCCAATGTAAAGCTAAATGTCACCTTCAATGGTCAAGTCCTCAACTACCAAGACCTTGCAAAATATTTATGAGTAACTTTTGACAGAATCTTGTCATTCAAGAAATACATAGAAAACACTGCAGCAAAGCTCACACTGTGCAGTAGCTTGACACAGAAGCTGAGTGGTACCTCATGAGACACAGGAGGTACAACATTACAATGTTCCTCCTTAGGACACTGTGCTCAAAGAATGAGAGAAATTAATTAAAATCCCGCAACTCCCAATGAACTATAATGTACCTGCACTTAGAATGAGCTGATTAAAATGCAGTCACCTATCATAATGGCAGCATCGCTGCAAGCAGTGCATTCTAACATGACCAGGAAGTGATCACAAATGTGGAACAGAAACTGCCCATGAGGTAATCAGACCCTCATAAGAGCCAGCATGGAACAACAACAACATGCTTGGAAGAGAGGTAAGAGGATTCGTTCAGGCCATCGCATCCATCTAGAAAGCCTCCACCAATGGGAAAAGGCTTCATCTTCTACATGTGACTGTGACAGAAATCATCTGATTATCACAAACATTGTAACAAGCTGTAGCAGATGAGCTTATCCTGGAAATCTAGAAGATTTCTTTGAAGAAACAGAGGCAGCCCCAAATGGCTTAACAATTTACATATTACTCTGTAGATGTAGTGTTTTAGTTCTTTTTATTTTTTAAAATTATCCAATTTATGAGTGTTAGTTGCACTTCAGTTTATATTGTTTTTCAAAAAATGTTGTAGATATAAAGCAGTGTGCAGTTTATAACTACTTAGCTCCAACAGGAGCAGAGGTATGGGCAAAAATGTGTTTTTCCAGCCCCTGGCATACAGGCATGTTATGTAGAACAGCAACAGCCTGCCAAATCAAACAGCTTGGCAGGGCAGCCTACAAAGAGCTCGGCAGGGCAGCCTACATGTTGGGAGCAAGAAACAATTTTCTGAGCGCTGAGAAGTATGCTGCACTCTATAATAGGGGTGTTGTGTTGGAGTTCTATTCGCCTACTTTGCATAGCGGCCATTATGTCAGGGGCAAAGCAATTATTTTCAAGCCCCTGATGTGTAAACTGCTCTGCATTACAGACAAGTTGTAGTAGGAGAGTAGTAGTAGCAGCAGCAGTACAGGGTAGGCCAAATAAAAGTGGCCCAGAGAACAGAGTTTTGGGGTACAAAGAAACACAGCAGAGCAAAGGATAAACAGTACTAACCAGAACACAGCAAATGTTAAAAATAAACAACGTTCATCTCTTGGCACTTTTGGGCACTTGACAGCAAGTTTCTGAAGGTGGATTGAAGGTGGACTGCTGGAACTGTTGCAATCTCATACGAAATGTTCTGCTGAAGTTCTTGAAGACTATGGTGATTGTTGTGATACACCATACATTTTGGACTCCCCGCACACACTGACATATCAGGTGACCTGGGTGGCCACTTAGAGTTGCAACGAGACTGCACTCTGCTAACAACTGTCAGGTGCGCAGATTGCATACATGTGCTCCAAGGTTTGGCTAGCTCTAGAGGCAGTTGCTACATGCTATTGTAAGTAAATGTAAGGTCTTTTCCTCTTCTGTTAATGCTGCCTCAAATTCAAGTTCAACTGTAACCACACATCTGAGCCACTTTTATTTACCCCACTTTTATTTTGGAGTATCAGGCTGCTTTGTTGAACTCTCTTGCATGGGCTATATGTACTGATAAGAATGGCTAGGGAAAGACTGAGATGGGTAAAGAGGAGGACAGAAAGGGGGGGGGGGGGGGGAATGAAGTGAACAAAGACAGGGGAGGAGCAGGAGATGCACGGGGCACGAGGAAGATGTAGAGGAGCAGTGGGCAGGTGTAAAAGGAAGAGGGCATGGAGGCATGGAAAGAGAGAGGAGGAAGAGGATTTGGTCAGAGAAAGAGGAGAGAAATATATGGTCATAGAGAAAGGGTGGTGGAAATGGACAAAGAGGGAAGGGAGGAGGGGTTGAAGAGACAGAGAGAGGAGGAAGAGAACGTGTTCTCAATATATAGGATGGCAAGTATTGAACTATATCAAATACAATCGTCATAACTTCTGAATGGTTTGTGTTAGGATGTTCAAACAGCACAGTTGGTCGCAGCGTATCATGGGAATTAGTGTGCAGATGCGTGGTTTGTTTTAGCCGCAAAGCCACTTTCATTTGGGTGGGTTCAACAATAAGTAAAACTGGCGCATTTGGGGGACTGAGAATCCGCATTTCACGATCGAGAAGTCTCTTCATCCTCAGTGGGTGACTGTGTGGTGTCCAATGTCCAGTCACGGAATAATCGGTGCGATATTTCTTGACGGCATAGTGACTACCAAGATTACTTGATGGCACAGTGACTACCAAATGGTGTGTGAAGATTTTGGAAAATGATTTCATCCCCATTCATCAAAGTGACCCTGATTTCGACAAGATGTGGTTCATGCAAGGCGAGGCTCGACCCCATCGGAGCAGGAGAGTGAGTGATGTCCTGGAGGAGAACTTTGGGGACAGCATTCTGGCACTGGGGTACCCAGAGGCCACTGGCATAGGCCTCCATTGGTCGCTATATTCTCTGGATCTGAATACAAGCGACTTCTTTTTGTGGAACTATATTAAACACAAAGTGTGGAGCAATAACCTCAAAACCATTGCCGAGCTGATTACAGCCATTCAGGAGGTCATCGATAGCATCGATGTTCCAATAGTTCAGCGGGTCATGCAGAAATTCGCTATTCGTATGCGCCATATCGCCGCCGAAGATGGCAGACATATCGAACATGTCATTACCTAAATCCTAATATCTGTAGTGACGTGTACATCTTGAATAAAGAGTGTGCATGCCGTCGTTTGTAACGAATTTACGTTTTTTTTTCCATATAGTTCAGTAACTGTCACCCTGTATGTGACGAATGCATACGTGGGGGAAGATGCGGTGAAATGGCTAGTAAATACATAATCCGAAACTAATAAAACCAACATCATTAGGGTCTTGCGTCTTCAACCACACAGGTTTTACATGCTTTACGTGAAATACTGAATGAAGTAACTCATTTGTAAAGCTATCACACGTTTGAAGTTTTTTTATACATGAGAGTTCGATTCTTTACAGAATGAGGGGGGGGGGGGGGGGTGCGGTTATTGATAGAGCTTTAGTAGCTGAAGACGAGTGACACGTCCTCGCGCTGCTGCTGTAGCTGGTGGTGGTGGTGGTAAAGGTGCGGTCGCACCGCATGCTTGTCCTGCGGCACCGGGACTGGTGCTGAAAATTGCAGACGGCGGTGGCGGCAGGCAATTTCGGCGTCTGCTTTAGGGCCTGGGGGGAAGGGGGGGGGGACATGGCGGCAGTAAGAAGTTGCGCCGTTACGGCAGCGGAGCAGGCCCGCGCCATCTGTCGCCTAGCTGCCGCTCTGGCTCGGGTTCTTCCTCTTTATGAGGGGGAGGCCAGGCCATAGGCGAGAGGCGACAGCTGCTACCGCGCCACGGCGAGAAACCAGACCTCCAGCCCGCACTCACACAGCCCTTCTTAACAGGAAGGCCCCACCCGTTATGCGTAACGTATTGGCGCAGAGAGAGACTTCAGGAGGGGATTTCAGGAACGCAACATTATGATAAAATGACTAAGAGATTTTCTCCGCGATACGTTAACGCGCGGTCATATGATCGGTTATAATTCAATGTTCGACGTCTAAACGCGCGATTTGAAAACACGCATCAGATGTCGAACTCAGCCCTATTTTCAAGTAAACACACAAATTATACGTTACTTTCACATATTATGATCGGATATTATACTGGATCTGTACAAGGAGACACATTTGAAGGCAGTATTATACAAAGGAAAGATGTTGTAGATGCATATGAGATGGGAGATATCATGCTGCGAGAAGAATTTGACCTAGGTCGAAACAAGGGGCCATGAAGTAGAAGACATTCAGTCAGGACTTCTGACAGCCTTGGGAGTGCCAGCCATGAAGAAACTATTCCATCTGGTACGCAAGATGTATGAGACGGGCTAAATACCATCAAACTTCAAGAAGAACATAGTAATTCCAATTCGAAAGAAAGCAGCTGCTAACAGGTACGAAGGAAAAACTGGTAGAAGCCCATCTCGTGAAAGATTTGGATTCCGGTAATATGCAGGAACACGCAAGGCAAGTCTGACCCTACGACTTCTTTTACAACATAGGTTAAGGAAAGGCAAACCTACGTTTATAACATTTGTAGACTTAGACAACGCTTTTGACAATGTTGACTGGAACACACTCTTTGACATTCTGAAGGTAGCAGATGGGTCTGCCGAACTCTGTGAACTCCATGTTAAAATCAGTGAATTTTTTGTCCAAACCTTTTGGTATTCTTAGTTTTAGTTGCACAACAGTACATGTATTTTTTAACTGCAACGTCTGAGAAAGCACGACGACAACAAACTACTATTCGTTTAAAATTAAAATGGCATTGCTTAACACACATGTGGAAAAACGGAGATCAGAATCGGAAATCTCCCGTTGCTAATTCAACATGGTCTACGGCTGCTAATCTTACACTATTATTTCACGCTCTTTTTCTGACCAGTCGACTTCTTCACCACATTTTTTCTACTTGTAATGCTGCCACACATTTCTGCTCGATATCAATACTCACATCTGTATTAGTGACTAACCCAGTTTATGGAGTATGGTTCACGATTTGCAGTTAACGATCCTAGTTGCAAATTGCCTGCCTAACGGCTTGCAGGGCAGCAAAAAGGATTTTCAATATTTCACCTAATCGCTAACAGAATTTAGAAATTTAACAGGCTGTGACAACCTACTCGTTAACAGATTGTCTTATGTCAAAGGTTTAACACAGTACGACACGTAGTATAACTAGCAACTATGTATAATCGTACATCTTGAGGCAGCGTAGCTCACTAAGTGCAAACTACCCCCCCCCCCCCCACCCCCCTCCCCCCGTATAATCAAAGGGCTCTGAGCACTATGGGACTTAACATCTGAGGTCATCAGTCCCCTAGACGTAGAACTACTGAAACCTAACTAACCTAAGGGCATCACACACATCCATGCCCGAGGCAGGATTCGAACCTGCGACCGTAGCGGTCGCGCCCCCCATATATTCATTCAACATTTAATGACGAGAGCACTTAGCGACTTCCAACAAACTTTACACATAATTTCAATCCTTTACGAAACTTTTTCTCGGTAGCAACCACCCCAAAATGATGAAAGGAAAAAAGTTTATCGCTTACTGTGTCTCCGCTGTTCTCGTACTTTTAACTTCAGCATCAGGCATGATGTTTTAATTTATTACTTCTTTACTGCTGACTCTATTCGCAACACGGTATCCACATATACCACGGTATGTAACTCAAAATTAGATCATCATGGGACGCGTAATTGCGGAGATATGACGTCATAAATATTCACATGCTTGAAAAACGAGCTTAAGACGTTAACTCATTTGTAAAATATTCAGACGTTTGAAACTGTTTTATACACGGGAGTTCGACCCTATTATCAACAGTATTAATTACTACACATATACTGGGTGTACAAAAAGCATGTAGACAATACTGTAGAGTGTCTGGACACCATGAAAAGAAACACTTCTTTAGAGATAACGCTGAAAATGTCGTCCAGCTGTATCAACCCACAACTGGCATCCGCGAGCTAACGATTATATCTGCATCTACATATATTACAAGACCCCAAAACAGCTGTCCCTGTGTGTGGTCAGTGTAATCTCAGGGTCTATTATAGGGATTCCGTACGGTTTCGACTAATAGATACATTGATTCACAAGGAAGGTTTGTTTTATTACCGCTAAGTAATGATGAGTGTGTAATAAATGTATTCTTCTCTCTTCCAAATTTAATTGGCGCTCGGAGCGACATCTCTCGGCAATGATAGGAGGTACGAGATGGACAGCTACATAAGAGCGGTATCTGGCAGGAAAAGCACTGAACAGCCTCCCCAACCTCAGAGAAAAGTTTAGCTTGGCCAGAAACTACACATATCTATAAATGTTACTAATTCAGTTCCCCGCCGCGTTTTTCTGTCTGTAGATGAAGGCTAATCTGTGAACTATTGTAGGGGTTTTGATACATTTGTAAATTGATTCACGGGGAAGGTTTGTGTATCATTTATTATGCTGCGTTCGACAAGGCGTCCAGCCGCAGATAGTTACGGCTACCCGAGCGAAGCTAGGGCGGGTCGCTAGGGTATACACAGGGTGTTCCAAAATTATCTGTACCGCTTTGATCGGGTATATTTCAGGAGTGTGGATTGACAGGAAGATGTGGTTTGCGCCGTCATGTTTACATACACCTAAAGTCTTCTTTTTTCCGCAGGTTAGTTGTTGAAGAAAATGGTCTTGTTTACAATCCCTTCGAAATCGCTTCTCCGTGAAAATACTTATCCAAGAAAGTCAAGGAGTTGTTGATTGTATGAACCGTAGAATTGTCATGTTGAAACCATGTACACCATTTATGGTCTGTATGTAGGGTTCAGTGTCCACTGTAGCTTGAAAGAATATGGTGATAACCGCCTGTGTGACATAGCACACCAAACACACTTGTGCTTTCAAAGAGGAAAAGTACAGCTGACGTACAATTTCGAGCATTTACGCGACTGTCAACGTGAAGTCATCCCTCGTCCACCCAAAATAAATGATCGAGTTCGTACCCATCTGGCTTTAAAGATGGCATTGGACTCCCACATAAAATTACACGTTTTCCTTCGCTCTTACTTTAACAACTGGGGAATAGCATGAAATCTGTCCATTGCATCTGAGTAATGCCACGTCGACCAACTTTTCTGGTATAGCTCTATAAGTCAACCACTTTTGGCTGAATCTGCCACGTTTCACTTCTTCTGGACCTTGTCGCACAGTTGTCTGTTCGTGGACCTAGTTGGCACATTCTTAACGTACTTTTCTGTAAAGGCATTCCGAGTCTCGGCATAGCTCGTGCATCTAACTTACTTTGTGGGAATACAGGTCCTCTGCCGTAATATGTAACCCATTCTTCGATCAATTAAACGAGGAGCATACCTGCAACAAAAAAGAAACATTTTTCCATAAGATTGAGTCACTTTTTGTACGTCACGTCAATAATTTTGTTTACATAGTAGGATACATGGAATTCATAAGGCATTAGCAGTAGAGTGTACAAGGCAACAGGCCCTGACGCAATCTCGATTACATGTTGCACCGGATACGGTAAAGTAATTTTTAAGCACCACTGGTCCGGAGGAAGCTGGCAGTACGTGTTACGTACAAGCGTTTTGCTCGACCACAACGTGATATCATCAGGCGTACTGGCGGACTTACAGCCTAAATGTTCAGGAGGAGCGTGTAGCTGAGATAAGCGTGAGGCCATTCGGCGGAAGATCAAATGCAAGCGGATATTCTTCATCAACAGCTACAGGAGATTATGGTCAAAAAGAGTGTACGTGGCGAAGTTCAATTAAAATGAATAAACTGTGTTGTTTCCAGGAACCCAAACTGTTTCATCTCATACAAAGACTTGGTTCTCCTGTCAGTTTTTGCTGAGACAACCATTTACCATCCAAGGTAGTTCTGTGGGGCACCACTAGCATTCGGCGCCTACTGCGACGAGGCGCCACAGGGTTCATCTTTTGATGCAGTGGCCGGATCTGTGAAATTTTCTGAGTAACATTCATACTGCTATATAAAGATGCATTTTCACTAGACCAGTGATTCCCAACCTAGAGGTAATTACCCCCTGAGGGGTAAAATGAAATTTTCTAAGAGAGTAAAAAAAAAGGTTCAGTAGTGTTTGGGTCTTGAAACTGAACTATTTTCAAAAGATCATTATTGCTGACAGCATCATTATTTCGTAAAACTGTAATACTTATAAGTTACCAATAATTACATTTCTTTATTTCAAATACAAGCATTAACTTGTGAGACAATGTGGTGCAGATTACAACTTAAACGAATGTATGAACATCATTTGACTTGTTCCTCACGTAGTGCACCAATTGCAAGTATACTTTGTATTATCCATCTGTGACATTTATGTTTAAATATGTCATAAAATGCCTTCGCCGATTTGTATGTAGTTCTCACAATGGACAAGAAATGCTTCATTATTTACTTCGGTACAATAAACAATCTGATTGAGATCAGAACACAACTCTAATTATGTAGAGGCTGCTACATTGCTGTGCGGCAGTGTACCACTTCAGGGGTAAGGAGCCCAGGAATTCAGTGGCACACAAGCAGTAGATACAGTGTACACCCTTTGGCTCGATTGATTTTAAAATGGGGTTGCGGGGTGTGAGTGAAGGAATGATCACTAGGGAGAGGTGTAATGCAGAGGAAGCGCGTTTTGTAATAAGTATCCACCATCAATGTGGATAATTAGCTTTCTTTCCGCAGGAGGAGTTGTAGGTAGCACTCGCGATGCATCGAGAATACTTAATCTTTTTATAAAAATAACGAAAATATTGTTGGAATTAAGCCATACCAATTGTCTCATTGTTTCATTATTTCAGGGTTTAATAAGAGACCTACGAAAAATAAATATCATTTATCTTCCATCATTTAAACAATAAAAGCGTTCAAAGAAAATTCGTTTTCATTGTAAAGTTTAGTTAGGCGCTAATGCTGTTGGTGGGGGGAGGGTGATGACTGCACTCAGGGGTAACAGTCTTAGAAAGGTTGGGAACCACTGCACTAGACGGAACAGCCTTGTGCAGCACTTCCAGTCCTGCGAACCATTCTGCGTGAGGCTGTTTCGCAAGAGCCGCCCTATAGGCTTTAGGGGGATAAAGTTGAAGTGTCTCGCTTCTCTTCTTTCGCGTAGTGTAAACGTCGTTCCTTGTTGTGCACGAGACACTGAACCATGGCAAAGTACAGGGATAGTTCCCGATATCGTACTCTGAAATTTTACAGGGGTGCTGTAAACATATGTCCAAGCCGGTCGGGAATCGATGCAGGGCAGCCGCAAGGTAGGCAAACGCGTTAACCACTCAGCTAATCAGGCGGACTTCTCGTACACAAACTTTTAATCAGTTTCAGGCAGGTACAATTTCGCTATTCTCTCACGAATATTCTGACGAAATTCCTACTTCCTCTCCTCGCTTTGTCAAATTCATTTTGTTCGTTGCCTTATATTAACTCATACCCCGACCTCACATCTTCATTTCTGCTGTTGTTTCCATCCAAATAAATTAAACAACTTCTCCCTAATCGTCCTTTAAGAAGTTCAGAACATCATCGCTATGGTGGAAGGCAACGCTGAGACAAGACGGATGCACAGAATGACTAAGCACACAGAAGCACTCTTTAAATGCCTTCCATAGCCTAACGACTTACACTCTATAACATCCGTCAGTTGCTGCGAACGACTTATCAATTTACTGCTCCTTTAGGTTACTGTTTGTATGAAATATTTTAGTTTCAATACAAATTTAGTAAATTCAGGAAAAAGTCTCAAAACAACTAAAACATAAGCATTTAATCACACGTCGAACAGTACATTGCGAATAGTTTGTTAACCCCATGATAGACAGCTATTTTAATGAAAATTTTAACTAAATGTTGAAATACTACAGATTTTACTAAAGGAAAGTTAAAATATTCCTAGACCTTATACTATTAAAAATGCAGTTTATCATAATAATGCTCCAAGTTCAGGATGAATGAACTCACTTCATTCTGGAGAAAGAAAAAGATGGAAGTCAGTCACTTATGAGGAGAAGTACAGCAGGAGAATCTACAAATGACGCTGGTTTACTTTAAGAATATATTCTAAAATCAAGTGAATATCTTTTGCTGAACGACGTTAGACAATTACTTAATGAACTGGTGGAGGAAACAGGGCATGATATAATAACGATCATAATGAAGTGTTCAGACAGAGGAATTTGTTTTTAGTATGTAGACTGCAGTCGTGGATGCTTTTTCATGACTACGCGAGGAAAAGGAAAATTTCCAGAATCAGATGTGTAGATCGAATCGGCGAGCCAGCCTGTAAACAGGGGACATCAATGTACGTGGTCCATCCATGAAACAGGAAATAAGAAAGAAACACCGGTACTGAGGTTAAAAAAATGTTACTTGATTTTTTTCCTTGTAATATGGAAATAGCTGTTCGTCGGTATGTTGTCGTCGCTGTTACTGTATTCAGTCCGAAGAGTAAGAGTAGTTTGACGCTCTTTCCACGCTACTCTGTCTCGTGCACATCTGCACATACATCCATACCCACTCAACCTACATCATTTCTGAACACGTTTACTGCTTTCACGACTTGGTTTCCCCCCTACATTTAACACCCCCTCACCACCCCACCCACCCACCCACACACACACACACACACACACACACACACACACACACACACACACAAATGCACACACTACCCTCCCCACCGCAGAACTGACAATTCCACTATCCATGAATGTGTTCTATCACCCGATCCCTTCTTTTAGTCATGTTGTGCAGTAATTTCCTTTTCGATTTTTTTTGTACCTTCACATTACTTAACGAACTACCCATATAGTTATGAACATCCTTCTGTACTAACACATCTCTTATTCTCTTCTTGTCTGAACCGCTTATCTTTCACCTTTCACTCCCACAGAAGACTACAGTCCAGACAAATCTCTCCGAAAAGGGTAACATAGAAATTTATATTCGACGTTAACAAATTTCTCCTGTTCAGTAACGATATTCTTGCTGTTGCCAGTCTGATCAATTATATTTCTGCCCAAATAGTCGAACTCGTCTACTGCATTTAATTTATCATTTTCTAACAAAATGCCCTCAGAACCGCCTGATTTACTTCGATTACATTCCATTACGCTGGTTTTACTTTTGTTGGTGTTTATCTCATAACCTCTTTTCGAGATATTATCCACTCCGCTGCTCAGGTGCTCTTCCAAATTCTTTGCTATCTCCGACAGAATTATAACGTCATCGACAAACTTCAAAGGTTTTATTTCTTATCCCTGCAGTTTAATTCCCCGATCAAATTTCTTATTGGTTTATTTTCCTGCTTGCTTATCGTGCAGACAGAATAACATCGGGGGATAGGCTACAACCAACACCGACTCAAAGGAAGGCCTCGGCGCTTGTTGGTGACGTCACGTCAGCTAGGCACGGCGAACGCCAGGACTGTTGCAGGCAGAAACGCCTGGGCGTGCTTATCACTATAAATCTCTTATTTTTGGGCAAAATGTTTGGTATTGTTTTGGATTCTGCAGTTTTATTTAGATGAAAGATTTTCTCACTATCGTAAAGCTACAAATGAAGATCATAGTTCTGTATTACTGAATCCTGTCGAAACAAACGTAGATGAATATGAGAAGATGCTTTGCCCCATTGCAAGCTTCGGAAATTTTACATTCAAGTAATTATATTTGCTTGATCCATTTTGTTATCTAAACTTACGCCAACCCCCTTACAATGAACTCGTTTCTTTTATTTATTTATTTTCGTTTGACATCGTCACTGGAAATGTGAACTAATTTACATGTGTAAATGTCCAACTGTTGCCAGTCATTAGATTACAGTCGTTTTCAACAAAAGGAATTCAAAACAGGAAACAAAATAGCTTCATACATCGAAAATACTGCTGAGCTTAAACTTTTTTAAACATGCACATTAGTAAAGATAAATATTCCCCTCTTGCTACTGAAAAGAGAAACTTTATAAGATAAAAAAATTTTATTTGATAAAACAATTATCTCTCTTTTGCCTCTTCTTCTGTCCCCCACCCCGTCCCCCAACGTGTACAATCGCAAGACATTTCATTAACATTCAGTGCTCCTCACCCCATAGTCAACCAAGATACCTAAAGAAGAGCACCAATATGTTCACAGATTCTTGTAAAAGCAACCCAGTACAAACGTAACTTTCTCAGATTCACAAATAAGGTAACGAAGCACGAATTCTGTTGCTGCTGGACCATGAAGTTGTTTTTGTATGTCAATCCTTAAAATAGGTGGAAATTTAAGTTCAGGAGTACACTATTTGTTAAGAAGTGTAATGAATTGTACAATTAATTGATTGCAGAAATCTCTCAGAACAATGTGTGTTGGTCAACTAACGCCAATAGTTTCACATTTTCCTGTGTCAGAGAGGGAGGCACCACCATTATGAATATGCCTGCAACAGACCTGGCGTTCGCCGTGCCTAGCTGACGTGACGTCACGAACAAGCGCCGAGGCCTTCCTTTGAGTCGGTGTTGCTACAACCCTGCATCGCTCCCTTCTCAACTACTGGTCCCTTCTCATGTCCTTCGACCACCATAACATCAGGCCGCTTTCTGTACAAGTTGTAGATAACCATTCGGTCCGCGTACTTTATCCGGCTGCCTGCCGCCAGAATTTCAGAGTGTGGACATACGTCCCTCTAAACAGCTGTGACTATTAACTGCCCTCTACAGCCTCCAGAAGAGCGTGGCAGGAACTGTGAGACACTACGTATGTGACAGTAGAGATAAATGTCCCTAACGGGAATGTCCGCAGAGGTGAGGTGCGAGAGCAGAGCGCGGCGGCTCCGGTGTCGGGACTGGATCGAACTCGATACGCACACTCGGTGGCGCACGACGCCGGTGAAAGCCGGCGGCGCCCCCAGGGCGTGTTTGGCCGTCGGCAGGCGGCTTTACGTAACACGCGCCGGGATGGCGACCGTGACCACTCCCCCCGCGAAGCGAGTTCGCTACCTGCATGGCGCGTCCTGAAGTACTGACGCATCTTTGGCTAATTGTTGCGCATTTCCACTGATACAGGTTTTTAAAACGAAATTTGTTTTTCCTAATGTTCTTTCAAATTATTTTTTCGTTTGAATATCATCGAATTTAATGTTTTCATGTTGCTCGTTTACACAGACACAAATTTTTTGCAAATTAAAATTTATTTCCACCTATGAATACAGTAGCTTAATGCGAGTAACTTCAAGGAACTGATTTTTAACGCTTAAGGGGGGTAGGACATGAAACGGGCCGACTTGGGGCAGGAGAGGCACCATAGGACATTTTAATTTACACTGTCTATACTTTTACAAATAAATTCATAAAACTTTGTTAGCATGACCAGAAAGGATTCAGGATTCACACTCATAGCAAAAACATAACAAAACAATTTTTTTTACTTGTGAAATTTCATCATTTTTTCACTTAATATTGGCTGCATTTGTTGCTGTAGGTACACTTTTCTTCATAAGTAAGAGAGATACTTCGATGAATTTTGCACAACATACAAACCATACTTACAGGTGTATGAAAGTCTAGAATTTCCCAAATCTGTTAAAAACTGTGGTAAAAATTGAGACAATTAACTATACAATTCGAGTGTTCTCTAAACACAAAGTTTAAAACATAACAGCCCATTCATTTTTCCATAGATTAAGTAAATTCTAGAGTTTCATACACCTGTAAGTATGGTTTGTAAGCTGTGCAAAATTCATCGAAGAATCTCTCTTACTTTTGAAGAAAAGTGTACCTATAGCAACAAATGCAGCCAACAGTAAGTGAAAAAAAAAATCATGAAACTTCACATTTAAAATATATTATTTTTTCGTGTTTTTGAACTTCCACTGCTACGAGTGTGAATCCTGAATCCTTCCTGGTCATGCTGACAAAGTTTTACGAATTTATTTTAAAAGAATAGATAGTGCAAATTAAAATGTCCTGTGGTGCCTCTACTTCTCGAAGTCGGTCAGTCTGACGTACTAGCCCCCTTAATGCGAGTAACTTCATTTGAAAGAACTGATTCTTAATAACATATCTATAAATCAAAAAGCTTATTAATTACTTTTTCTTATTTCAGCAGGAACTAAAACTGGATCAACATGTCTCAGTTTACTAAATTCCTTGTGCTTGATAACGGCAAGAAATATAAAGCTTCTTTTAATTCGTTAATACAAATATTGGGAAGACAGTTAACTGTATTTTAGAAAACAGTTTCAAAATTACCTTATCTGACATATGTTAAGTAAACTGACAAAAATCCTTTATAAATGCTTAATCAGAAATATATTTTCATAAAATACAAAGGTAAGGGCGTGAAGAGTGTGAAGCGTATGCTTCAACTTGAATTTTCTCAACATTTAACTGATTTCTGTCTCTGATTTATTTTTTACAGATTTTTTAAGATTGTATTAAATAAGATTTACTTCACCTTAAATTTACGTATTTTAGAAAAAGGCATGATATTTCATTGATTTTTCTTTGAATGTACATTTCTGTCCATTTTTAAGCAATTTTCCGTGTAGGGGCTTTGTGGAGAAAAAACAGAGTAAATGTACTGCAAGGCTGTTGTCAGAGCTTAGACCTTTAACAATATCCGTAAACTGTGATTTTCAGTTCAGCATCTTATCAATATGAGCACCAAAGAATTTAGAATATTCCGTTTCACTTACGGATTTATCTCTCGTGCATTATTTCTAATCATGTGGACAGGGCTTGTTTTATTTAGATTCAGTGACGGTTCATTTATGGAGAACCAGTTCGTAATCAACAAGAAAATATTGTTTACATTTTAAAGAGTTGAAGTAACTCCACTAGGTGTAATCTGACAATTCATGGCTTCTGATTTATAGTGGAAGATCATTTATATATAATAAGAACAGAAACGGACCCAAAATAGATCCATGCGGTACATCTGTGGTGGTTATTCATTCAGAAGGTGCTTTTCCATTTGTAGAATTCTTGAGTTTCTTAAGGTAGCGTTCTGGAACGTTTTAATCAATTCAGTTACTGGCAAAATCTCGTGCGCTTATCAGAAAATGATTTGAGTGTCTTTGTCACGGTGTCATGTCTTTTGTGGTCACTAAACGAAATGACGAAAACGGATAATGCAAGGGTAGTGAACTTTTTCACGTACCATCCACTTTTGTATGTCTGTTAGTAGCAAAATTTTCTAACCGCCGACTCGTTCCATAATAATGGTGATTTTTGAAGTAGGGAAGTAACTTTACTTTATAAAATTTATGACGCAGAGTTTCAGCAGTTTAAAGCCTGTAATAATGATTACTTACCAAACGCTTTATATTAAAATTTTACGAAAACCTAATGAAAGTTGTTCTAAAAACCCTACCGTTTGCCGACCACCTCGAAAGCTGGAACGCCCCAAAGCAGGCGGAGGGGGGGGGGGGGGAGCAAGTTAACTACAATTCGTTCGTGTAACATACCTTTTCAAGACACAAGGTTGAACCTTTGTGCCTGGCTGAAAAGACCCGAGGAGACATGATGATAATAATAATAATAATAATAATGTCAAGTACTTTTCCTGCATACGCATTGCCATGTAACAATTCCTAGTATTATTTCAGTTAAAATATTTGCAATATTACGCTAATTACATTCAAGGAACAGTAAAGAACTATTTCTTGGTTGTACTTAGCATATAAAACCAAAGACTTGGAAAAATTAATATCTGTAAGCCATTGATGTTATGTGAATTTTTGTTCTTCGATAATCGCAGAATATCTGAGTGACCACCATCAAACGTTCATTTCTGAGGAAGAGGATGTGGAACAAAAATGGAAAAAATTCAGAAACATCGTCCAGTACGCCTTAGATAAGTTCGTACCGACTAAGGTCCAAAGCGAGGGGAAAGATCCACCGTGGTATAACAATCATGTACGAAAGGTACTACGGAAACAAAGAAAGCTTCATCATAGGTTTAAGAGTAGTCGAATCATAGCTGATAAGGAAAAGCTGAACGAAGCGAAAAAGAGCGTAAAGAGAGCAATGAGAGAAGCATTCAACGAATTCGAACATAAAACATTGGCAAACAATCTAAACAAGAACCCTAAAAAGTTTTGGTCATATGTAAAATCGGTAAGCGGATCTAAATCCCCTATTCAGTCACTCGTTGACCACGATGGCACCGAAACAGAGGACGACCGAAGAAAGGCAGAAATACTGAATTCAGTGTTCCGAAACTGTTTCACTGCGGAAAATCGTAACACGGTCCCTGACTTCAGCCGTCGCACGGACGCCAAAATGGAAAATATTGAAATAAACGATATCGGAATTGAAAAACAACTGCTATCACTTAGTAGCGGAAAAGCATCCGGACCAGACGAGATACCCTTAAGATTCTACAGTGATTATGCTAAAGAACTTGCCCCCTTTCTATCAGCAATTTATCGTAGATCGCTGGAAGAACGTAAAGTACCTAGCGACTGGAAGAAAGCGCAGGTCGTTCCCATTTTCAAGAAGGGTCATAAATCAGATGCGAATAATTATAGGCCTATTTCGCTTACGTCAATCTGTTGTAGAATAATGGAACATGTTTTGTGTTCTCGTATTATGACGTTCTTAGATAATACAAATCTCCTTCATCATAACCAACATGGATTCCGCAAACAGAGATCATGTGAAACTCAGCTCGCCCTATTTGCCCAAGAAATTCACAGTGCCGTAGACACTGGCGAGCAGATTGATGCCGTATTCCTGGACTTCAGGAAGGCATTTGATACGGTTCCGCACTTACGTTTAGTGAAAAAAATACGAGCTTACGGAATATCGGACCAGGTTTGTGATTGGATTCAGGATTTCCTAGAAGAAAGAACACAACATGTCATTCTTAACGGTTCAAAATCTGCAGATGTAGAGGTAATTTCGGGAGTACCGCAGGGAAGCGTGATAGGACCTTTATTGTTTACAATACACATAAATGACTTAGTTGACAACATCGGTAGCTCCGTGAGGCTATTTGCAGATGACACGGTTGTCTACAAGAAAGTAGCAACATCAGAAGACTCGTACGTACTCCAGGAGGACCTGCAGAGGATTAATGCATGGTGCGACAGCTGGCAGCTTTCCCTAAACGTAGATAAATGTAATATAATGCGCATACATAGGGGCAGAAATCCATTCCAGTACGATTATGCCATAGGTGGTAAATCATTGGAAGCGGTAACGACCGTAAAATACTTAGGAGTTACTATCCGGAGCGATCTGAAGTGGAATGATCACATAAAACAAATAGTGGGAAAAGCAGGCGCCAGGTTGAGATTCATAGGAAGAATTCTAAGAAAATGTGACTCATCGACGAAAGAAGTAGCTTACAAAACGCTTGTTCGTCCGATTCTTGAGTATTGCTCATCAGTATGGGACCCTTACCAGGTTGGATTAATAGAAGAGATAGACATGATCCAGCGAAAAGCAGCGCGATTCGTCATGGGGACATTTAGTCAGCGCGAGAGCGTTACGGAGATGCTGAACAAGCTCCAGTGGCGGACACTTCAAGAAAGGCGTTGCGCAATACGGAGAGGTTTATTATCGAAATTACGAGAGAGCACATTCCGGGAAGAGATGGGCAACATGTTACTACCGCCCACATATATCTCGCGTAATGATCACAACGAAAAGATCCGAGAAATTAGAGCAAATACGGAGACATACAAGCAGTCGTTCTTCCCACGCACAATTCGTGAATGGAACAGGGAAGGGGGGATCAGATAGTGGTACAATAAGTACCCTCCGCCACACACCGTAAGGCGGCTCGCGGAGTATAGATGTAGATGTAGATTGATAAACGATCTATCACTAGTTTTTTATCATGAAAAAGTTGAGCCTGTATCTTAATTCCAAGTCCGATTAAATTCTTACAAAATAAATCCTTTTGGGTAAACATTAATTACATACACAATCATTCTTACCAAGCGCTCCGTTAACCAACATTGACCTTTTAGCTTGAGACTCCCCTTTTTTATCGGTTTTGGTGTGGATCCTTTTGTTTGAAACTTTATGATACTTACAATCTGAAAAATATAAAACCAATTCAATGTACAAGATGATGACATCATGATTGGGAATACCCGTGTTCAAATGCGAAACTGTCACATGGAGTTAGGCTTCTCGTAGTTTTCCTTAACTAATAAACGCTCTCTTTGTCGACGGGTTGTAAAGACCTAGGTAGATACACCTTATCTGATTACTAAGGGCTCAGATGCTGGGCCAGAGCGCCCGCGGAGATCCTACTAATGAGTCTCAATGTAACAAGGTAAGGTGTGTGTGAACTGAGCGAGAGAACTGTGCAGGGACATCGGTGCCGCGGCTGACCAGTTGCCCATTTCCGCAGCCGCAGCGTTTCACGAAAACGGATTTCCGAGCAGCGAGGGGCCCCAGCTGGCCGGAAAAGCGAGTTAAACGCCACTTCTCCTGTTAGCCCGCCGCCGCCCATTACCTTCCATTTCCCCCGCCATTTACCTAACGGAATCAGTCGCTCAGACGGTTAGGTCCTGCGCCACGGCCCGCTGACAACTTTGTCAACCCCCTGTCCCCGCGACGGAACACCAATTACCAGCTAACTACTGCAAGAGGACGCTTGCTCCAGCCCGCACTTTGCTAGTTACGCTTCCACAAAGAGTTAATTACTGAGTTTCTTTTAACAGTAACACTTACACAGTGTGACATACGAGTAATTCTACTGAACTCGTCGCTCTTCTCATCAATCCGAAATGGTATGAGAGCACTGCACTTACATCTGATACACTGCTTCAAAAAACTTGTTTTGTAATGTATGTCCCAATTTTTTTACGTAGTCAGAGGGGTCAACACATACTTTCGCGCGCTATATATCACTCCGTCTTCAGGCCACAAGTGGCCTATGGCACCATCCGACCGCCGTGTCATCCTCAGCTGAGGATGCGGATAGGAGGGGCGTGTGGTCAGTACACCGCTCTCCCGGACGTTATGATAGTTTTCTTTCACCGGAGCCGTTACTATTCGGTCGAGTAGCTCCCCAATTGGCATCACGAGGCTGAGTGCATCCCGAAAAATGGCAACAGTGCATGGCGGCCCGGATGGTCACCCATTTAAGTGCCAGTCATGTTATTAATGCAGTTCTCCTGCTGGTAAAGTTGTTTGGTGGCTGTGCGTGGCAGTGGGTCAGTGTGGTGGGCAAAAATCCGCGAAATATTGAGGAATAATACTCTTAGGAAGGCTATTTAATATATGACTTACGAAATTTATCGCATATGTGAAAATGTTTTTATTGTTTCTTGTATGCAATATACTGGTGATAGTCATCAACGCATTTCATCCATATCGTGGTTGGTGGAAGTGGGTGATTGTGGGTGGCAGATTCCCCAGTCTAACGCGCGATATGGCACACTTAGTTCTCTTATAAAAAGCTATATTCTCTATGACTCTTGAACTTTACAGTATTAGTGAATATAATTCGTATATACAGCCTTCACTCTGTCCCATCCATACTGGCATTAACATTTTTACGCAGACATATGAAAAGGATCATGCTCACGAAGAGAACATGAAGCGAAATATTTATCCGAAATCACTCTAGCGTACCATTAGATTATTCATTAGTTAGCTACAAGTATTTTTATATTTGAACCTATCTGGATTTTTTTCTTTGTGTCTTTGTTGATAGTCGGTAATGTGTGATTGACGAAGACGTGCCGACAAATTAGAAACTGATGTATTTGATATTACACGCCGTTATTGAAGTCTGAATGGCGAAACCGCGCAAACGTCGTATTATGTCAGACGAATGAAACAATAAACGCATTTTCATACGTACGGTGAAGCTCATAGTCACAGAGTATATAGCTTTTCCTAAGAGTATTTACTGCTCCATATTTCGCGGATTTTTGATCGCTGCACTCACCCACCGCCAGGCACAGCGACCAAACTCCCTTACTATCAGTATGACACCAACGGCTATTTACCATCACATCTGCGAGTGGGTGGCAGTGTGTGGTCCTTGAGAAAATTCTGTCAATGCGTGCACACACAAGCCTTTTATATATAGATATAGATCTGCTTTACCAGCTTTCTTCGTGCATTTCATTTGACATTTGCTTCCCTTTCAAGGGTTCCCTACCTCAGTCTGTAAAAAGGGAACCCTTTATAGGATCACTTTGTTGTCTGTCTGTTAAAAGCCCTTTTTCTCACGAACGGGTAGACGTATCAAGTTGACATTTACGTCACATACTATGGCCTACGGCTCACTGGCAGTGTAAAACATTTAAGTTCCTAAGTCGAGTCGAAAGATACGGCCATTTATGTCACATATTTTCATACTCGCAAACTCACTCAACAACGTGCAATAACCTTTCCTGTGTATCTGATTATGGATAAATTTCGAAAAACTTGATAATAGCAACAAAATCCATTCCTTGCCTAATGTTTGACCTTTAACATTGCGACCCAGTCAGCCTGAGTGCAGAACTGCTGATCGTTATAACAACAGTCGCCTGCCTCCTGCATGACTTTATGTCACATATATATCTACAAGTCTACTCTGCATATCAAACTTAAATGTCTGGCCGAGAGCTCACCGACCCACCTTCACAATAATACTCTGACATTCCGCTCTCAAACAACGAGCGGGAAAAACGAACATCCATATCTTTCCGTGCGAATTCTGATTTCCCTTATTTTATTGTGATGATCGTTTCTCCCTACGCAAGTTACCGTCAACTAAATATTTTGGGATACGGAGGAGAAAGTTGGATAATGATATTTGGTGAGAAGATCCCGAAATTTCAAGCAACCACTTTCTCCTCCGAATGCACAAATATTTTCTTGGCGCCGGGATTTATATTATTGAAATTAAAACATTCTCGTAAATCTCGGAATATCTAGGACCGATATCTTGCCATTATCAATGTCGATAACATTCAAAATTGGTCGAAATTCTCGATTCTCGGAATGAGTGATCTATCTATGTACATAATTACGTTTGTACGGAAACGTCAATGCGCGATTCCTACTCGCACGTGGCCAATTTTTAGGAATAATGTCTAATGCCAAGAACATTTATTTGAAGTCAGAACCACTGACCTGCCAAATGTTGTCCAGAAAATCGACAGATCCGACGAAGGAAGTAACGGAAATAGAATCAATAAACTGATCTCCATGAGCAGTGAAAGGAATATACAGAGCCGTTACTAACTATTTCACAAAATTTTACCAGAAAGGATTTAACTGAAATTAATAATTTAAGGAGCAACAGTGCTTTCTCCATTTATGGTGACATAATGGTAAAAGATACGTGCTATGAAAGTTTGCGAAATTGGTAAATCAATGAGGAAATTGAGATGCTCTCCTAGGAATAAAATAACGTATCTAACGCTGATGGAAGGGAACAAAAGTATAAATCGAGCAGCAAGTGTGGAGGAAACGTATGGTTGACCATAATTTTTGTTAAAGATACACCCTGATACTGGTTATGGAAGAGTCTAATTAATTTTAACTAAGTGACAGAAATTTGTTGGAGGGAATCAGTTTTTCTCTGTTTATTTGAGCAAAACGTACCGCTCACAAGACAAGCACTCTGCAAGGTTTCCCGCCAGCATCCAGTCACCAACACAGTTGCAGGCGACGACCAGTGGTGTCAGAAAGGAGCAAATTAAATTTTGCTTGTATTGTACTTCGCATTACTGTAAAACTGTTTGCTGATGTTGTAAAACAAAAATTTAATGTGTGCGACGTCATCTAGACATTCAGTCGCCTTTAACGTGCCCATTCGGAAGATTATGTATGGTCTACATTTAGCTCTGGCGAAGACTTGACTTAAATAATGCTGCAGCAATATGTCAACAAATTGATAATATAAGAGAAAACTGTTATTAATTGTTTTAAGCTGAAGATGTATGTATTTAAGAATGACCTGAAGTCTCAGATTATGTTGAACCACATGAGTTTTTCACTGAGGTAATACTCAATGCAGTACTTGCAAACAGCTTCATAACTTTCTTTTCCAATACAGACGTTAAATACTTTACAATACCGAAAAACGAAGATTGTGGAGGTGTTCCGGGCGATTCTCTACTCCATTCTCGTATATTAAATGAATCTTAAATATTTTCATGTACTTAAGTGGCACGATCATCATATCGGAAGACGCCCTACGTGATGTGCTCACTTTCTTTATCACTGAATGATCACTTGAAATGCTTTCTTAGACCCAACCAACTACCTTTCCTTGTTCTGCAAACAGCGGACCCACTGAAGGAGGTAAGAATAGGATTTAGTGCCTTGTCAACGACATGGTCATTGACAGTACAGCTTAGATTGTGGAAGGATGGAAAAAAATATATACTGTGTCCTTTCAGAAGAACTGCAACGGTGTCACGAGAAACATTTATCATGAGGCCTTGGTGGGATCTGAACTGCCGTCCGCAGCTCGTGGTCGTGCGGTAGCGTTCTCGCTTCCCACGCCCGGGTTCCCGGGTTCGATTCCCGGCGGGGTCAGGGATTTTCTCTGCCTCGTGATGACTGGGTGTTGTGTGATGTCCTTAGGGTAGTTAGGTTTAAGTAGTTCTAGGGGACTGATGACCATAGATGTTAAGTCCCATAGTGCTCAGAGCCATTTTTTTCTGAACTGCCGTTCTCCCGAATAAGAGGACACCGTGCATCACCACTGCGCCACGTTATTCGGTATCGGATATTTGAAAAATAAGATACGGCTTCTAGCCATTTCAGCACCTTGACCACACGCCTTTATTGTTTGAAAACACTCCAATTAGAACAGTTCCTGTAACGTTCTCATTACATAAGATGGTAACGTAGCTAGGAACAATCTACTACCTGACAGATCATACTACAGCGCATGCCATTAACTGACGGTAGTCCAGGTTATGGGCAAGTCATTTCCGCAGTCTCTGCTTTGCATTTACCTGATCGTAAAAGATTTCGCATTAGTAGCTATATCACGAATAATATGGTTACGTACTAGGGGACATGAAAAATGAGTTACACGAGCTGAGACCATTTCGCAAGAAATGCGCTCCATTGTCAGAAGAGTGTACGTGCTCTAGGTTTCCTGCAGACACAGGTCTGCTGCGGTACGGATAAAAGGTGCATCACAGTGTGCGAGTGAAATGGCGGGACGACAGGCAACTTACTCCAGTTAAAAGCACGCAGGACAATACGATTCGCACGGGCAAAGCGTCTAACTTGCACCCAGGTTCACCGTGAAATTCTGGCGGTAATGGACTAAATGCAACGTCGCGTCCAACCGTAGTGAAATGGTGCCAACAATTTGACCAAGCCCGCACAGACGTACGTGATGCTGTTATGGAAGGAAGACCATCATCGGCATGTCCAGGCAGTCGAGGATTCGGAGCGGCTCTCGAACGGGTCCCTGATCATGGAATAGATCTCTATCGTTGAAGTACAAGTCCCTCCGTAATTCACAAATCGCAGTGTCTCACCCCCTGCATTCTCTTAAATACATGATGACTTGTTTCTTACTACGAAGTGATAATCGTCTTAAAAGCTCTCTTCTCTGTCAATATTTTAGTTTTCCTTCGAGATTTCTACGTAGCTGACCAAGTTCCCTTAGACACTCCCCAGGGTAATGACATTAGATAAATTTATTCTCAAAACACACCTTGCATTTGCTGCATAACAAAAGCACACCAAATAGGAGGGTGCCAACACTTTACCTTCACTGAAACTCTATGAACCGAGCGAGGTGGCGCAGTGGTTAGCACACTGGACTCGCAATCGGGCAGACGACGGTTCAAATCCGCGTCCGGCCATCTTGATTTAGGTTTTCCGTGATTTCCCTAAATCACTTCAGGTAAATTCCAGGATGTTTCCGTCGTATGACAAAAGTCAGCGAGTTGTTTAGACATTCGAAGACAATTATAATAGAGAAGATGTTGATTTATTCCATTTTCAACCGAATGAAGAAGTTCTGTGCTTGTCAACGCCGATTTAAAGAATTTTATAGACGACTGATAGAATCGAGGCTATCAGAGTCGTCATTTGTGCTCTACGTAAGTTCAAAATGTGTGTGAAATCTTATGGGACTTAACTGCTAAGGTCACCAGTCCCTAAGCTTACACACTACTTAACCTAAATTATCCTAAGGACAAACACACACACCCCTGCCCGAGGGAGGACTCGAACCTCCGCCGGGACCAGCCGCACAGTCCATGACTGTAGCGCCCTAAACCGCTCGGCTAATCCCGTGCGGCTGCTCTACGTATCCTAATTCTTTTCCTCCTCACGGTATAAAAAGCCGAAACACCAGAACCAATGAAAATTAAGACTATCCGTCAACAACGACGAAACAACAAACATAGTAAGTACAGGGTGTCCGAGTTATACGCATAATAACATAAAATGTATCCAATCTCTATTTCATTTCTGTACGAGTGTTTTGCAGCAGTGCAGGCGCGACATTTGCGACAGCTGCACGAATGCGATTGCGCAGATTTGATAATTACGAACTGCTTCTGATACACTTGTTTCTTGATAAGCCCCCACAGAAAAAGAATCAAGTAGCTTTATATCGGGGCCTCTAGGGGGCCAGGCAATCCATGGAATACCTCTCCCATTCCAGCGATCTGGGAACTCATGATCCAAGAGATCTTTCACGATGTTCGCAAAATGGCATGGTGCGCTATCTTGCTGAAATACCACGTCACGAGGAAGTCGTGGACAGTATTTAGCTCCAAAATGACTACGTTCGTTGTTGCATTAAATGTAGGTAACGCGAAGAAGAATGGGGCTATAATCCTGTCCTTCAACTATCCACACCACACATTCCCTTCTATTACTATGTGGTGAGGTTCAACTGTTCGTGTTTACCGATGAAGGACGACAAGGGAAAACTCCAGTTGGTTACAGGCAAGTCAGAACAAAAAATTCGAGAGAACAGTGTTCACAGGAGGGCGTTCGAATACTTTGTTCATTCCCCGTGCCACACTAGTTTTTCTACCCCTTTTCCGTCTCGTTCGCAACCAAGGAGGCCGCTAGGGTAAACACCTTGCCAAGTGTGCGTCCCCTCGAAACTGAGCTGTCACAAAGTTGTCTGTCCTGCAAGGTGTGGGTACGGCTATGTTCAACAGGTGCAGTATTTGGTGTCAGCTGAAGAAGGCAAGGCGCTGACTTGTCACGTCCGCGACTCTGCGCGTGCCCACGCCGTGGACTGGCCAGCTCACGACGCACGGTTGCGTCGCCAGACAGGCCGAATCAGGTCAAGTGGGACTGCCCGACCACACGATGGATGGCCGTCGCCTCTCCAGGCCACTGCAGCTGCTCAGATTTTCATTGATCCCAACTTACTCCGCACACGCGACTCCAGGAATCCGCGAATGTGCGGTTCACTGCCTAACGTCCTATAGCGCGACACGGAGTCTCGACTATATGATTCAGCTCACGGGCCCCCACCATTGAAAGGTGAAAGCGCTTGTGTCTGCTATCACAGATATTGCGACACCCTTGAGGAAGTGTTCGGCAAGAAGTAAACTTCATTTAAAACACCGTTGACATTAAATTAATCTTTTACTCTACCCCAGGGTGTGAGATATTCTGAAACTTCCTTAAAGATAAAAGCTTTGTGGGACTGGAACCCGGGATCTTGCTTTTTGCGCGCAACGCTATTACCTACAAGTAAAGCCTGGTTTGCACCAGAGATAAAACAAGCGATCGAGACGCGTCTCTAGTGCAAACGGTAAGTGAGCGCGAGCGAACTGCATTTAGTAAAGTTCGGTAAGCCTTCTGCATCTACATACAGTACATACTCCGCAAGCCACCTCACGCTCCCGCACCGTTAATAGTTGTTTAATTTTCTGTTCCACTCGCAAACACAGCGATGGAAAAACAACTGTCTGCAACCCTCCGTGTGAGTCCTAATTTCTCGCATCTTGTATTCGCAGTCGCTACGCAAAATACACTCCTGGAAATTGAAATAAGAACACCGTGAATTCATTGTCCCAGGAAGGGGAAACTTTATTGACACATTCCTGGGGTCAGATAAATCACATGATCACACTGACAGAACCACAGGCACATAGACACAGGCAACAGAGCATGCACAATGTCGGCACTAGTACAGTGTATATCCACCTTTCGCAGCAATGCAGGCTGCTATTCTCCCATGGAGACGATCGTAGAGATGCTGGACGTAGTCCTGTGGAACGGCTTGCCATGCCATTTCCACCTGGCGCCTCAGTTGGACCAGCGTTCGTGCTGGACGTGCAGACCGCGTGAGACGACGCTTCATCCAGTCCCAAACATGCTCAATGGGGGACAGATCCGGAGATCTTGCTGGCCAGGGTAGTTGACTTACACCTTCTAGAGCACGTTGGGTGGCACGGGATACATGCGGACGTGCATTGTCCTGTTGGAACAGCAAGTTCCCTTGCCGGTGTAGGAATGGTAGAACGATGGGTTCGATGACGGTTTGGATGTACCGTGCACTATTCAGTGTCCCCTCGACGATCACCAGTGGTGTACGGCCAGTGTAGGAGATCGCTCCCCACACCATGATGCCGGGTGTTGGCCCTGTGTGCCTCGGTCGTATGCAGTCCTGATTGTGGCGCTCACCTGCACGGCGCCAAACACGCATACGACCATCATTGGCACCAAGGCAGAAGCGACTCTCATCGCTGAAGACGACACGTCTCCATTCGTCCCTCCATTCACGCCTGTCGCGACACCACTGGAGGCGGGCTGCACGATGTTGGGGCGTGAGCGGAAGACGGCCTAACGGTGTGCGGGACCGTAGCCCAGCTTCATGGAGACGGTTGCGAATGGTCCTCGCCGATACCCCAGGAGCAACAGTGTCCCTAATTTGCTGGGAAGTGGCGGTGCGGTCCCCTACGGCACTGCGTAGGATCCTACGGCCTTGGCGTGCATCCGTGCGTCGCTGCGGTCCGGTCCCAGGTCGACGGGCACGTGCACCTTCCGCCGACCACTGGCGACAACATCGATGTACTGTGGAGACCTCACGCCCCACGTGTTGAGCAATTCGGCGGTACGTCCACCCGGCCTCCCGCATGCCCACTATACGCCCTCGCTCAAAGTCCGTCAACTGCACATACGGTTCACGTCCACGCTGTCGCGGCATGCTACCAGTGTTAAAGACTGCGATGGAGCTCCGTATGCCACGGCAAACTGGCTGACACTGACGGCGGCGGTGCACAAATGCTGCGCAGCTAGCGCCATTCGACGGCCAACACCGCGGTTCCTGGTGTGTCCGCTGTGCCGTGCGTGTGATCATTGCTTGTACAGCCCTCTCGCAGTGTCCGGAGCAAGTATGGTGGGTCTGACACACCGGTGTCAATGTGTTCTTTTTTCCATTTCCAGGAGTGTATATGTCCGCGGCAGTACGATCGTTCGGCAGTCAGCCTCAAATGACGGTTCTTTCAATTTCCGCAATAGTGCCTCGCGGAAAGTGTGTCGTTTCCCGCCAGGGATTCCCATTTGAGTTCCCGTGGATTGGGTGTCTGTGTTGTCATCATCTCATCACCATTCGGGAAGTGTCGAGACTGGAAATGGAAAGATTTGGAACTTGTACGGGCGCTGATGACCACGATGTTGAGTGCTCCACAAACCATCATCATCATCATCATCATCATCATCATCATCATCATCATCATCGTCACCACCACCACCACCACCATTTCAGTTCCTGAAGCATCTCCATAATACTTGCAATACTGACGGAATCCATCGATAACAAATCTAGCAGCCCGCCTCTGAATTGTTTCGATGTCTTCCTTTAATCTGACAAGGTGCGAATCCCAAGAACGGGTCGGACTAGTGTTCTACATGCAGTCTTCTTTACTTTCCCAAAAGTCTCCCAATAAACCGAAGTCGACCATTCGCCTTCCCTACCACAATCCTCACGTGCTCGTCCCATTTCACACCGCTCTGCGAAGTTACGCCAGGATGTACGTAACTGAGGTGACTGTGTCAAGCAGCACACTACTGATGTTGTATTCGATCATTATGGGTGTGTTTCTCCCGCTCATCTGCATTAACTTATATCTTTCTACATTTAGAGCCAGCTGTCATTCATCATCCGGTAGTGTTCACTCTTGTTCCGCTGGTTGTCGATATTTTAGCGAACCAAAAAGGAAGTTGTGTTGCGTGAGCAACGGACTGCTCTAAAGAGAATATAAAGTTGTTGACAGAAGTACACAGATATCACGGGTGATTGTGAGATCAAAGAGACCCACGGCACAAATGCCGAAGGAAGCGAAATATGATTGGTACGAAATTCACGTAGCACTCGAACGTTCAACAGGGATGGGAAAAACACGCTGAATTAATTTGATTACATCAGGAGAGAATGGAATCAGTAAGCACAGCTTTGTATTTCTTCTAATTAAAAAGAAAAAGAATAAATTTTTCTGAGTGTAAACAAATGCGAATATGTATCCATTATGCTGATTAAAGTTAAGCATACACGGAGGTCCAGACCATCCTCATTGCTTACGTACATGGTGGATATAATGACGTGGCTTCAAAATGGTTCAAATGGCTCCGAGCACTATGGGACTTAACATCTGAAGTCATCAGTCCCCCAGAACTTAGAACTACGTAAACCAAACTAACCTAAGGACATCACACACATCCATACCCGTGGCAGGATTCGAGCCTGCGACCGTAGCAGCAGCGCGGTTCCGGACTGAAGCGCCTAGAACCGCTCGGCCACAGAGGCCGGCAATTAAGTGGCTGAAGTAACACATATACGTTAGAGATTGTTAGTGTTCAAGATAAATGAACAGGATTTGCCCAGGATGTCGTTACGTGGCCTCTCACAAACGCTGTACCAGATTTTATTAAGTAACTTATAGGGCAGGTCGTACGTACTAGAATATTTCACATTTATTAATCACATTTTACTGACATCTCTCTCAAACATACTTCAATAAAATATTTGAAGTGCTTCAAATACAGGGCGATCAAAAAGTCAGTATAAATTTGAAAACTGAATAAATCACGGAATAATGTATATAGAGAGGTACAAATTGACACACTTACTTGGAATGACATGGGGTTTTATTAGAACCAAAAAAATAAAAAAGTTCAAAAAATGTCCGACAGATGGCGCTTCATCTGATCAGAACAGCAATAATTAGCATAACAAAGTAAGACAAAGCAAAGATGATGTTCTCTACAGGAAATGCTCAATATGTCCACCATCATTCCTCAACAATAGCTGTAGTCGAGGAATAATGTTGTGAACAGCACTGTGAAGCATGTCCGGAGTTATGGTGAGGCATTGGCGTCGGATGTTGTCTTTCAGCATCCCTAGAGATGTCGGTCGATCACGATACACTTGCGACTTCAGGTAACCCCAAAGCCAATAATCGCACGGACTAAGGTCTGGGGACCTGGGAGGCCACGTATGACGAAAGTGGCGGCTGAGCACACGATCATCACCAAACGACGCGCGCAAGTTATCTTTCACGCGTCTAGGAATATGGGGTGGAGCGCCGTCCTGCATAAACATCGTACTTTCCAGCAGGTGTTTATCAGCCAAGCTGGGGATGATGCGATTCTGTAACATATCGGCGTACCTCCCACCCGTCACAGTAGCAGTTACAAAACCAAAATCACGCATTTCCTCGAAGAAAAAAAGCCCGATAACGGTAGATGTGGTAAATCTAACCCATACCGTGACTTTCTCGTCGTGCAATGGAGTTTCCACGACAGTTCTAGGATTTTCGGTAGCCCAAATTCTGCAGTTGTGGGCTTTGACAGGCCCTCGGAGCGTGAAATGAGCCTCGTCGGTCCACAACACGTTACTCAACCAATCGTCATCCCCGCCATCTTTTGAAACGCCCACACCCCAAATGCCCTCCGCTTTACTAAATCGCCAGGTAACAGTTCGTGATGCCGATGGATTTTGTATGGATAGCATCGGAGGGTACGCCTCAGTGCCAACCAAACAGTAGTGTACGTAATGCCGGTGCGACGTGCGACTGCGCGAGCGCTGACTTCCCCGTGCATGGAAGAACCCGCTATCTCCATTTCTTCCCGAACTGTCGCAGCAGCATTACGCCTTGTGTTCGGTCGGCCACTACGGGGTCTATCGTCCAAACAACCTGTGGCTTCGAACTTCGAAATCATTCTCGCCACAGCTGCATTTGTCAACGGACCTTTACCCGTTCGAATCCCCTTCCAATGGCGATAGGATCGTAACGCTGAACTAGCACATTCCCCATTCTGATAATACAGATTCACTAAAAGCGCCTTTTCAGGTAACGTCAACATGCTACGACTGCTGGCGCATCTGTTCTCTCTCTCATTACAGCTCCTTTTATACACGATTGTCATGCGCAGTCACTGACGTCTTGCTGTCCAGCGCCATCTGTCGGACATTTTGTGAACTTCGTTTTTTTTTTGTTCTAATAAAACCCCATGTCGTTACAAGCATGTTTGTCAATTTTTACCTCTCTATCTACATTATTCCGTGGTTTATTAAGTTTTAAAATTTATACTGACTTTTTGATCACCCAGTATGTCACTGCAGACATCAGAAACTACCTGAAATGAGGCAGCTAGTTAAGTGCGAAAGAAACACAAGCGTCTATGTCTCCAGTTCTTAATAACGAAAGTGTAAATAATAGCCTTTTTTCAGTTTCTGTCCGAGACGCAAATTACGGGCAAGAACAGATGAATGAGATGGATATGGAGGTTATAATATGAACATTACTAAAAGTAAAATGAGATCAATGGGATGTAGTGGAATTCAATTAAGTGATGCTGACAAACAGATTAGGAGATGAGACACTACAAATAGTTGATAAGCTTAGCTATTTGGGCAGCGAAATAACTCACGGTTTACGTACAATGCAGGCTGGCTACATCACGAAAAACATTTCTGAATAAAAGCAATCTATTAGCATCTAACATCAGTTTAAGTATCAGGAATTCTTTTATGAAGGTATTTGTCCAGAGTGTAGCCTTCCTAGGAAGTGAAATGTGGTCGACAAGAAGAGAATAGAAGCTTTTGATATGTGGCGCAGCAAAAGAATACTGAAGATTAGTCGAACAGCTTGCGTAACTAATGAGGAAGTACTGAACAGAAGTGGGGAGAAAAAAAAATTTGCGGCGTAACTCGACTAAAAGAAGGAATCTGTTGATAGGACATCCTGGGGCACGAAGATATCGTCAGTTCATTAACAGAGTCAAGTGTGGGAGATAAAAATTGCAAAGGGAGACAAAGAGTTCAGGAGAGTAACCAGGTTCAGATGGATGTAGGATAAGACAGTTACGCACAGGTTAAGAGGATTGAGTAGGACAGCTGCATCTAACCAGTCTTCGGACCGAAGGCCTTGTTCGCATGACAAAATTTTTGCGAATATTTTTAAAGGTACACTGAGGCAACTGGTACCCCACTTTTCAGACAGAATCTTTTAAATAAACAGGAACGTATTCGCAATTTTTGTGCTCCGATAGCAGCATTTTTCCACTTGATCCGCGATCTCTTTCACAGCCGGGTGACAGTTTACCATTTAGCTTCCCAGTCAATCATCAATGCTCACGTATTGGAAAGCCAACCCAGGTAACGTAAGCCAAATCTTCAGACAACTGCTAGAGGTAATATCAGAACCTAGCTCTTTTGCAATTATTACCGATTAAATTGGCGCCTAGTTTGATGCACAAGTGACTGGAAAGAATTTTTTTTTTAATAGGTGTCGTATTTCTTGGCCTTTCTGCTAAGGTACTTCCATTAAGAGCAGTTTATCCCAAAGCAGACAATGATTTAAGGTACCTAGTAATTCTATTGGCAAATATTCTAGCTTACAATCTTCGTGTGGGGCGCTTCTAGGCTGAAGCCTCTACTTTTATTTAGCATCGTTGCTTCCCCTCCATCACTACTAAAAGTTTGATCCGTCATTGCTGAGGACCCTGCAGCTGCAGAGACTGAGGCACCGTGTGTGCGCCCTGGACGGCGCGTTCCGGGAGAAGACGGAGTGGGCGGCTCTCCGATAGCTGCAGTGGCCGCCGATACGGACGCCAGCGTGGGCGTCTGCGTGGGGCGCACACCTCGCGCATGCGCACTCTGCTCGGGGCTGCTCCGCCTACGCCCACCTAGAGTGCGGTCCTGTCAAAGTTGCCCTACAGCCGCCCCCTCACAGTCCCGCATACATCAAGTTAAATGCTCCGTAGCGTCTGATGAGAGTTTTCAAACTCTTGGCAAGCAGAAATTGTATGACCAGACTTCGTTTCAGTAGCGCCTCGAGCAAAATTTTACCAATGTAATATAATGTGGTGACCTCTAGCCTTAGGACTTACAAAATAGTAATCGTAATAAATTGAAAATATTAATATTACGTATATAAAATGAAATTTTTAAATATATCTAAGTTTTATAAAATAAAAAAATGTTGGTAACGGTTGGAATCGAACCCTGGCATACGAATTGCCAGTCTGAGCATTAAAGCACTCTGCCACAGCACGGTTACAGCAATAGTTCCTCAAAAATCCCTTATCTTGAACAATACGCTACACGCAGTTTCGAAGAAAAGTGCTGACCTGGTGCTGTGAGCAACATAACACTCGTAGTGTCGAAAGGGATGACGTCACACCAGGATAACCGTAGTAGAAATAAAGACAGCTACGTTCTATGTCTCAAGGTCTGTGGAAAAATAAGGTTGGCTGACTGTGACATCACTAAGGAACAGCACCTGCCTCGTGGACAGTTTTATAACATGTGAGTCGCACATTATTGCGGTGTATTAATAGTCTGTTTCAGTTTCTTCTGAAATGTAAATTGCTATTCTGCTATTGTTACTGCTAAATTCTGTAATTTGTCCAGCTTTTAAACTCACATTGCTGATTTTTTTTTAAAAAAAATGAGCATCTACTGCAACGAAACAAAACCAGCGCGAATTGTAGCCTGTTTTTGCAGTCCTGTGTAAAAGTAAATGCTCGAAATGGACATATAATTTTTAAGTGGGCTCTGAGAAATGTTTTAACGAATTAATATCATCTATGTTTTTTTTTCAAATTTCGTATTCATCAAATGTTTAAAAGAACTTCCATTAAGAGATTATACAAGAGCCTTATTTGCAGAAAGCATTTGAATTAGCTAATCTAACTGAAACATCCTTCAAAATACCCGGATGGCAAACAAACTCCTTTTTGCCAAATGGAACTGTGGTTTATCCAAGAACAGAAGGTCGACACTGCAGGTAGAGGATGTCCTACTTTTTCCCTGAGAAAACTGTAACTTTTCTGCGAAATGGTGCGCAAAGTAATTGGCTTGTAAATGTCCTCTGTGACCCATCGCCCTTTTTGACTCTTATAAAAAACATATAATTTGATTGTTTTGTCAAGTATTTGATTAATTTCATAAGACACAACTGCATTTTTATTACTTTCTTCCTCGTACAGACACCCTTTCGTTGATGAATACAGACTTCGAAGATATTTATTGCGTGCTCCCAATTTCATGTACTTATATTTCAGAGGAGCAGTTCTCCTCTGTAATTTTGCTACGGAATTCTGTAAAATGGCTTTATCTGAATCACTTCAGCTGTAATGTACATTTATCAGCAATCTTTTTCCGTCGTGAAAGCTTTTCTAAGGTCTCTATGCTTCCTTTATGTATCTTACGTTCTGTTGCGCGTGCTGTGCTATCACTGGCGCTACTAATACAAGGCTAATTAAGCGATGGAAATGCAGTGCTCTTAAGCGCTAGTTTCCGCGGTAAATGTAGCAGTCCCGAACGCAAGTCTCCAGCATAATCTGTTACTTTGAAATGGCGAGAGCATATTCTAGCACTTTCAACATTCATACCGTCTTTTCTACAGCATTTCGACAGCCAAATCTTCCGCGGGTAGGCATTGCGTAGGAAACCATGGTTCAAATGGCTCGGAGCACTATGGGACTTAACATCTATGGTCATCAGTCCCCTAGAACTTAGAACTACTTAAACCTAACTAACCTAAGGACATCACACACATCCATGCCCGAGGCAGGATTCGAACCTGCGACCGTAGCGGTGGCTGTACTGGGGTACAGTAAAATTAAAATCATCCCAAAATGATTAACAGTTGCATAAGGCACCACTTCTTGTATGAAATGAGGACTGTTAAGCAGTACAGACTAAATGCTATCAACAAGCCGTTATGCCATTTATACCGAGTATTGATTTTAAATTAAATTTTGTGGTAGTACTGTGAATCACTAAGACATCATAATAGCGGATTCCAGTAGAAGATGCAATTGTCGTTGGTACGCACGCGCCCAGCTGCGAGTTAACAGATCTAGAAACGCATTTTGTATGCTGAGCTGAGCGAGCGAGTGTGTTCAGGCCTACCTTCGTGACGTAAGCGCGGCAGCCTGTCTCTCGTAGGCCGCGCACAGTGACAGAAATGAGTTTGCTTCTACGCACCGTTTACTGCGCCCCCTGTCCAAATTGATGGTAGCACAGATGACCATCATTTTAGCACTCCACGCTGGTTCCTAGTTATCGCGGAGACAGCGCATACAGAACATATTTCCGTCCATTTTATTTGCATACTAGCACGCATTCGAATAGAAATGACGTAATTTTAGTGCAATTTCCGGCTCGCGTTCCAAGAAAAATGGTGTAATTTTTGTGCGATTTCCGGCTCGAATTCGAAGAGAAATGGCATAATTTTAGTACGATTTTTACATCATGCCGTAGCACATTAGCACATGATAACCAGCCGTCACTGCTCGTTTCCTTTCAAATTAAAACTAACTGGAAATGATTTTTTAACTTCACAACGCACAGCCATCTGAATACTCGAGGAAAAATGAAACCTGGATTTTCAATGCAGTTCAATAGAGCGGCAAGTGTTTCTAATCATGTACAGTGCAACGCGGCATGTGCGTACTGCTCAGTCGGTAAACATGCTTCGCAGGTTTATAGTAAGCTTAGGCCGTGCGCACATAGTCACTGCAAGGCAGGAAGAGTTGTCATTAAAGAAAGTTGCTCATTAATTGGCTTACACCACAGCCATGCAGTTCGAACACTCAGCACCTGTCGTGAGGGACAAAACCTGGATGATCTGCCTCGAAAGCCAACGGTCAACAACGCCAGTTCGACCATTTAGACCACAGGATGTAGTGTTTATCTCTGAAACGGAACAACTCTTTCGTTTCTCTGATCGTAACAGAACTGTTAGATATTGCTTTTCCCTTTACTCCTTTTTTAAGGCAATGTCGCCGTTACTCTGTGACAACAATGAAATGCGACATCCTAGCAAAGAAAACAAACAGTTTCAGTTGTGAATGGATTTACAAGCAAGCAGGAGCGTAATGGAGTGCGCATATTTTTCAGTAGTAGGTATTATTATTATCGTTACAGCGTCTGTTATTATCATTGTTACTGTTAATGCTATTGTAATTATTATTACTACTGTTGTTGTTATTGATTCTATTCAGAGCTGAGAAGGAACTGCAAGATGAAAAGGTTGTAAAGATGCTCATGATGTCCACTGATTCAGATACAAATTATGATCCTTCTTATCTACCACATGAGTCTATTTATTCTAGTGACCAGACAAACAACTAGTGGATGCTACTGCATTCCACAGCCAATTTTCTTTTCTCATCCTCGGAACACTTACTGTGTTATTGCTATAGACAGCAGTAGTGAAGACGGAAGCTCCGTTGTAAAGAATGTTACAAAAGCTGGCAATGATGTACATAGTGGACAAGTAATTCATCACAATCAGGGCAGGGAAATTAGATGATAATGCTGATGTTGGAAATAGTAACAAAACGAGGGTACGAAGAAGGGTAACAGTTAAATAGGAGTGGAAAAGAAATCAAAAATCAATCGACTGCATATAGAGCGTATATTTCTAAAAAGAATAGCGAAGTTCCTGCAATAAATGTGAAGCTGAAAGATTACTCTAAATGTCGAAGGCAGTGCAGTAGTTAAGTTTACTTGGCCAGACAGACAAAATATCCATAGAGCCTACTGAGTACTGGATTAGTTGAGCTACTTCAGCAGTACCTAAATAAGTTAGTGGAGGAAGAATTAAGCAAGATGGGAAATCAAATACGGTAGCTCACGAAGCAATAAGACCAAGAAATTATATCTGATGAAAGGAGCTGATACGATTTAACTCTGTATACGGTTTTTTCTTAAGACGTTTGACATTTCTGAAATCTCCATAAGAAATACTATTAAAAAAAAAGAGATGAACATCACGTAACTAGAGGAAGTCATGAGCCAAGTTAAAGAGAGCAGACGAAAGTGGAGGCTATAAGACAGCACAATGATATAATCCTGGGTTCGGTGTGGGGCGGCGGGGAGCTGAATGGACTGCTGTAGCCTGTTGTGGGGTTGTGTACCACTGAGGGCTACGGCGGGGACGAAGCCTCTCCGTCGTTTCTAGGTCCCCGGTTCAATATATACACACACACACACACACACACACACACACACACACACACACACACACACACACACCATAGTTTCCCTACCCTTCCTTCTCATTACAAGAGAAAGCAATGTACAGCAGATTATTTACCTACTAACATGACTATTAAGACAATGTATGAGTTACACCTGGAACAACGCCATGAAGAAGGAAAGACAGTGGAGAAATTGTGGTTGTATCTGCAAATATTCACAGCAGAATTTAATCTTAATTTCCATACACCACGAAAAGTTACGTGTGATAAATGTTTCAAGTTTTCACATCCTTTGGTTGAGGCCCAACGACAATAACGCCACTCAGTTGACACTTCTACCCAATAATTACAATGCACAGATGCTCTACGGTGAATGAACTGAACTGCTGGTTCGCAACCCTATCTACACGATTAACTTCGGCCAACAGGCGTCGGTTACGAAGAGCAGTATGAACCTTCCTCTAGCACCTTAGTGTGCGAAGAAGGTGGCCAGGACAACACCTGGAATGGAACCGGGGTCAGTGACATCACGTCCTTTTCATTGACGAGTGCTCGATTTTTCTGAAGCCTTGTGATCGTCGTGGAAGAATATGGAGGAGGCCAGGTACCAAGGTACGGGATCTCCGAGATGGTGGGCCAATCACGTTTTGGCCTCATATAGGGTAAGGATGTGAAACGGCTTTCATCGCTATGGTTTTGTAGTTTGACAGCTGTACAGTATTGGGACGGGATCATCCGACCTACTGTCCAGCCCTACAACAACATTTCTGTCTCCATGAGACAAGTGTCAATTGAATCGAATAGCTTGTGATACATGATGACACGAACCTGCTAGAGTATGCTTGAGACCAGTTGGAACTCTCTGTGTATCGACACAAAACACATTTACACATTGAACATAAGGTCTACTGCCTAAGAGTAGGGCAAGCTTGAGTAGCAATATCTCGACCATCTTGTGAACAGCAAGCCAGGGAGGAACCAAGCATGTTAAAAAGCACTAGGTGGAGCAACACAGTATACAATGTTGCCCAGTAATGGACTTCTATTTCACAGATGAACACTTTTGAACAGACTGCCTTCACTTAGCATACTATTTTTACACTGAAATCTTCCTTTTTAAATTTTATAAGGCTACTTCCCATGAATTAAATCCACATACGTTTCCACGTATGTAGGTGCTGCAGAACATTTTATGAACAGTTTGTGTTCCATTCATTTTTATCTTTTAACTAAGGACGGTAACTGTACATTGTGTAACTGCAAGTTGGTCCATTGCCTCTGGAGTTTGCAAGGAGCGGAGGAAGCAAGCCCAGTACCCACATACACTGAAGAGCTAAAGAAACTGTTACACGTGCCTAATATTGTGTGGGGCTTCCGCGAGCACGCAGAAGTGCCGCAACACGACGTGGTACAGACTCGACTAACGTCTGAAGTAGTGCTGGAGGGAAGTGACACTATGAATTCTGCAGGACTGTCCATTAACCCGCAATAGTACGAGAGGTGGAGATCTCTTCTGAACAACACGTTGCAAGGCATGTCAAATATGCTCAATTATTTCATGTCTGAGGAGTTTGGTGGCCAGCGGAATTGTTTACACTCAGAATAGCGTTCCTGGAGTCACTCTATAGCAATTCTGGACGTGTAGCGTACCGCATCGTCCTGCTGGAATTGCCCTAGTCAGTCGTAATACCAAACAGACATGATTGGATGCAGGTGATTAGACAGGATATTTACGTATGTGTCACCAGTCAGAGTCGTATCTAGATGTATCAGGTGCCCCGTATTACTCCAACTGCACACGCCCCACACCATTACAGAGCCTCCACCAGCTTGAACAGTCCCCTGCTGACATGCAGGGTCCATGGATTCATGAGACTGTCTCCATACCCGTACACGTCCATCTGCTCGATACAATCTGAGACGAGACTCGTCTGCCAAGGCAACATGTTTCCAGTCAACAGTCCAACGTCAGTGTTGACGATCCCAGAAGAGGCATAAAGCTTTGTGTCGTGCAGTCAGTCGTGCACTCATCAAAGGTAGACGAGTGGGCCTTCGGCTCCGAAAGCCCACATCGATGATGTTTCGTTGAATGGTTCGCACGCTGACACTTGTTGATGGCCAGCGTTGAAATCTGCAGCAATTTGAGGAAGGGTTACATTTCTGTCACGTTTAACGATTCTCTTCAGTTGTCGTTGGTCCAGTTCTTGCAGCATCTTTCTCCGGCCGCAGCGATGTCGGAGATTTGATGTTTTACCGGATTCCTGATGTTTGCAAAACACTAGTGAAATTGTCCTACGGGAAAATCCCCACTTCATCGATACCTCGGAGATGCTGTGTCCCATCGCTCGTACGCCGACTGTAGGATCACGTTCAAACTCGTTTCAATCTTTATAAACTGTCATTGTAGCAGCAGTAACAGATCTAACAACTGCGCTAGACACTTGTCTTATATAGACGTTGCCCACCGCAGCGCCGTATTCAGCGTGTTTATGTATCTCTGTATTTGAATTATTTATTTATTTATTTATTTATTTATTTATTGTTCCGTGGGACCAAATTAAGGAGAAATCTCCATGGTCATGGAACGAGTTAATACATGAAATTATAATACGATAGTAGAAACAGATAAAATGAAATATAAAAAACATATTCAGGCGACAAGTCGTAAGAATAAATAAAGAAAATCAACAATGTAATTTGCTTAATTTTTTAGCTCTTCCAGGAGCTCCTAGACAGAACAGAAGGAGTGAGCCATGAGGAAACTCTTCAGTTTAGACTTAAAAGGCTTTGGGCTACTGCTAAGATTTTTGAGTTCTTGTGGTAGCTTATTGAAAATGGATGCAGCAGAATACTGCACTCCTTTCTGCACAAGAGTCAAGGAAGTGCATTCCACATACAGATTTGATTTCTGCCTAGTATTAACTGAGTGAAAGCTGCTAACTCTTGGGAATAGACTAATATTGCTAACAACAAACGACATTAAAGAAAATATATACTGTGAGGGCAATGTCAGAATTCCCAGAGTATTGAATAGGGGTCGACAAGAGGTTCTCGAACTTACACCACATATAGCTCGAACAGCCCGTTTTTGAGCCAAAAATACCCTTTCTGAATCAGAAGAATTACCCCAAAAAATAATACCATACGACATAAGCGTATTAAAATATGCGAAGTAGACTACTTTTCGTGTTGAACTGTCACTTATTTCAGATACTGTTATAATGGTAAATAAAGCAGCATTTAGTTTCTGAACAAGATCCTGGACATGGGCTTTCCACAACAGCTTACTATCTATCCGAACGCCTAGGAACTTGAACTGTTCCGTCTCGTTTATAATATGCCCATTCTGTCTGAACAAAATATCGGTTCTTGTTGAATTGTGAGTTAGAAACTGTAAAAACTGAGTCTTACTGTGATTTAGCATCAAATTGTTTTCCACAAGCCACGAACTTATTTCATTAACTACATTATTTGATACTGTTTCAATATTACACACAAGATCCTTAACTACCAACCTGGTGTCATCAGCAAACAGAAATATTTTTGAATCACCTGTAATACTAGAAGGCATGTCATTTATATAAATAAGAAACAGCAGTGGCCCCAGCACCGACCCTTGGGGAACGCCCCACTTAACAGTGTCCCATTGCGACTGAACATCACTACCACTCTCAATATTGCGGAGAATTACCTTCTGCTTTCTGTTCTTAAAGTAAGAGGCGAACCAATTGTAAGCTACTCCCCTTACTCCATAATGGTCCAACTTCTGCAGTAGTATTTTGTGGTCAACACAGTCAAAAGCCTTCGTCAAATCAAAGAAAACACCTAGCGTTCGCAACCTTTTATTTAATCCATCCAAAACTTCACAGAGGAAAGAGAATATAGCATTTTCAGTTGTTAATCCATTTCTAAAACCAAACTGTACATTTGACAGCAAATTATGTGAATTTAAATGCTCCAGTAACCTTGTATATACAACTTCTCGATAACTATAGCAAACACCGATGGCATGGAAATACACTGCTTATTCCAGTTTCTTTGGCGCTTCAGTGTAGAATGTCACGGGCTGAGGAGCTGTGCGGGGGGGACAAGTCCCACCTGCCTCTCGCAGTACCATCACCTTAATCTGTGCGTTATGTGTCGCAAAAGCTGAAGTCATGCACTTAGGTAAGAATAGCTTAAGTTGTCCGTAAGTTGAACTGAACTCGTCTTATGTATCTACATTAAAGACCCCAAATGCAACAATTATGTGGACTTATCACAAGGAAAAGCAAGGAAAAAAAAATAGAGTGAAGCACAAAACTGAAACATAACAGACAAGTTATCTCACACAATACGGTCAGCTTCTAACGACTCAGTTCCAGGGAGCCGATCGGCCAATTTAACGTTAACACACGGTACGCGCAACATAGAAAAAGGGCACTTCAGAGCAGAAAAGACGTTTTTCTACCCGAGTGAAAGTGACTAAATTATAAAATGAAAATGGGCAAACAAACGACGACTAGACTCAATAAAGGTCGTGCTCTTAACGTTTATCTGCGTCCACATCAACTTTTTTGGCATTTTTATACTGTTGTATCCCACATCGCTAACGTTGTGGGTAGTCTACCCTTCTGACATAGCGGCGTGTCAGTGTGCCTACGAATTGCATTCACGCATAACGCAACACTTTTTTTGCCACATTCGGTTGAAGAAATGCGGAATTTGTTGTGGAACATCGTGGAATATTCCCGCTTCAGCCCCTATAGTCTCATGAAATACCGGTAAGTGGCGGCGCTATGCGTAGTCTTCAACATGGCGTCTATAACACAGGTGCATTTCGAGCAGAGGGCTGTCATTGGGTTTCTTTTGGCAGAAAACCAGAGCATCGCATATATTCATAGTCACTTGCAGAATGTCTGCGGAGGTCTGGTAGTGAACAAAAGCACACCGCGGCGGGGCCAAGAACGGCGAGGACTGGCGATTGTCACCAGGTGACATCAGCAGTGACCGCACTATTTTGCCATACATCGTCACGAGCGCCAATGACGACATGAGTCCGCTTGCTGAGCCAACAAGCGGGGCACACGTTCTTGCCAGCTGCGTAAGTCAATCGTACAGATTCAGTGTAGTAATCCACGCTGTTTTATAACTTGCAACCCAGCGAGTCAGAACACAGTTCATCACTTCGGCAGAGTTCATTATCAACCAGCAGTTTATCACTGGCAGCCGTAAGTCGTCTTTACGAGTTCTCAGACAGAGGGATCATCTACGTAGGCCGGAACTCGCATTAGCGGCATTCGGAAGAGAGTTGCGAGCATCCCGAATAAACAGCCCACGATGTTACAAATCACCATTTCCTTACAGTGACAAGGTAACTGTCTCTGGATGGGTTTTTACTTCTGGAAGAGAGTGATCGTTCATGGGACTTACTTCACACCCTTGACCGATTCATCCTGTGTTTAATCCGAACTAAACGTACAATTGTGTTTATGTTGCAGTGCACTTTTACTAATTACATTGTGGAGCAGTGTGGCATAACCTATACAACAGCGGCACAGTCGTACTGATTAACGAACGAACCTACTACCATTCAAGTTGTAGGAACCGGGAAGTGCACTCACAGGCAGCCACTGAAGAGAAACTTAAGCGTACCACACCGACCAGGCATTTCAAGTATCCAGGGTGCAAGGTAGAATGTATTTTCTACGTTGGCTGACTCTCTGTGTGACTTCGAGACAGTGTCCTTAGTGAATCTTGAGATTATTCTATTCGGAACTATGCAATCAGATAATTTTTCTTGTTGGAACCTTTGGTACAGCTTATCTCATTACCATATGAAGTTGGCTAGAACAATAATCTCTCAGTAATGCGTACATTCCCGATGGCACAGCAAAGTGATTTTCCACTGCAAAGATGGAACCCACTCTGGTCCACTACTGTTACTATGGAAAAGTTGAGAGCTACCCAGGAAAATTTGTTAAATGGTTGGAAGAAAGGGACCGACGGTAAGACGACATCAAGAGGACGCCACTGGCGTCCCTGTCATTCGATCCAGCAAAAGCAACAGCGGGTACAGCTATGTAGACAAGCTAGAGCAACACTTTTAGCATATGGAACTTCAGGTAATGTAGCCAAATATGCTTTCTCATTATTAAACGCCGGGGCGCCGTTCTATACCTTGGCGCAGCAGATCTTTAGATAAAAAGATTCGTTAAAGTTATAATATACGGTAGTAAAGCACAAATTATCTGAATATTCTGAGAATAAGCTTCTGATGGCGGTAGGAGGCCATAAATTTTCTAGGGATGCGTTGTCATGTTGCGAGGACTCATTCAGGACTGTAAATTCAAGTGTGAAAACCAGAACTTTCTTATGGCAAGAGATCAGTTAGGAATACGCTTATCGTTCATCCTCCAGACACAAAATTGTGAAATGATCTTATTCGCCTGAATAATTCCAAGGTGGCAGAGTGTTTATCGGATATTCAAGCTAACTGAATAAGACGTAAAAAGCAAAGAAACCGAGACTTTCGGTAGCGATACACCTTTTAGTCGCAACGGTCAACGGGATGGTACAGTCTGCCATAGGTCTAACAATAGTTCCGCCCCTCAAAACAGGGGGGAAATCAAAAATCTGTTGATTACCAGTCTTCTGGGAAACAAGGTCACAACGCAGATGTTTGTCTATATAAATAACGGCGCACCGTCAGATACTGTGCTTGTACAGGTGACATCGAAGGCATGGGCGAGCGAGGTGGGGCAGTGGTTAGCACACTGGACTCGCATTCGTGAGGACGACGGTTCAAACCTGCGTCCGGCCATCCTGATTTAGGTTTTCCGTGATTTCCCTAAATCGCTCCAGGCAAATGCTGGGATGGTTCCTTTGAAAGGGAACGGCCGACTTCCTTCCCCGTCCTTCCCTAATCCGATGAGACCGATGACCTCGCTGTTTGGTCTCTTCCTCCAAACAACCCAACCAACCAAATCAACCGCCCAACCGAAGGCATGGTGGATGAGTTTGAATTTAATGTTCACGATTTTGAAAATACTCGTTACAGTATTCTTCCACACGATAATAAGGAAATGTTGGTAAGATGTTGAGCTACATGGATGCAACATCTAATTTCAAAAAATGGTTCAAATGGCTCTGAGCACTATGGGACTTAACTTCTGAAGTCATCAGTCCCCTAGAACTTAGAACTACTTAAACCTAACTAACATAAGGACATCACACACATCCATGACCGAGGCAGGATTCGAACCTGCAACCGTAGCGGTCGGGCGGTTCCAGACTGTAGCGCCTAGAACCGCTCGGACACTTCGGCCGGCCATCTAATTTCAAGTTGACATTGTGCCTCGAAAACTATCAAACAGTACTACATATGCTTTTGTTTGTGCTCCACAGTTATCCAATTTTCACGGCAAGATAAAGAATTATATTGAACAGACAGTTCAAATCAATATGTGAATCAAACTATGAAAGTCAAATATAAAAACAAAAATGTGCAGACTCCGCTCCTAGTAACGCAAACTCATACAGCGGCTGACCTTATGGATTGGACCTTTTCCAGTAGCTGAGCTTCACAGTTCAAGGTTCAGCAAACACATCAAGGTCTAGGATGAGAACGTGGACAGTGCGCCGCCGTACTCTCCTTTGCCTGGGCCTGAGGTCAGGGAGACTTCCAATACATCGGACTCCTTCTGGGGATAACTGTTTCATTCTTGTGGACGCCAACACTGCCGTCAGGAGGAACAGTATGGAGACCCCTCAAATATTTTCGTCACAGTTATCGCTACAGGTAACGGCACCCAGTTCAAGAAGTTTCGCTGGAGAGCTTCTGTGAAGTTTGAAAGGTAGGAGATGAGGTACTGACAAAGCTGTGAGGGCGGGTCATGAGTCGTTCTTGTGTAGTTCAGTTGTTAGAGCACATGACTGCGAAAGGCAAAGGTCCGAGTTCGAGTCTCGGTCCAGCAAACAGTTATAATCTGCCAGAAACTTTTATTCCCCAAACACCATGATTTTTCTTCTGTGGAGGCACAGCTGTCGGGATGTAAGCGTAATTCAGTGACTGACAGAAGAACGCTCGGCAGAAGCTTATAGAGGCAAGTGCATACTTCGAGCGGCCCCTGTTTTCCATTGCTTCCATAACATACATACAAACGTGTATTTTTTTAATGACATGAATAAAAAATACGTGAGCTTTTAACTGTTGCAGACAAAATGTATCCTCGACAGGTATCTACGGAAATTTTTTACATATAGTCAGAACTAACAGCTTCTTCTGTAAGCTTTGTAAAAAAAATTTAGGCCCTTCTCTTATGAAGCATTAGCTCTCCATTGGCACGGCGCTTTACAACAGCGTTAAGGTGAGGGAGTTCATCTTCATCTCAGCTCTACACATGTCTATTTGAGGACGTCCTAAATGCAAATTTAAATTTCCCTTGAAAAATGTTACTTGCGGTGACCTTTATCTGGGGATGTTTCTCCCTAAACAACTCATAACAGCACTAGAACGTTAAGCCTGGTACCTAAATATTTTATATCTATGCCTACAAAATGATTTCCTTTTGTGGAAAACTTTCAGTGCGTTGCCGGATAGACTCATTTGTTTCTGCTGGAAGGGCTCCCTTGACTTGCTACACGAGCTCCAGTCACTGACTGAAGTCCTTATCCCATGTATAGCCTATTATAAATGCTAAAGCGTGTGTGAGTCTGTTCGTTACGCCTTCACGTTTAAGCGGCTGGACGGATTTGGATGAACTTTGGAATGGTGATACCCTATACCTGAATTAACACATAGGCTCCCCTCTAATTCGAAAAAAATCTTTATTCCCGTGGGATGGTCAACGTATTACTGTAGATTTCTGGCCCTCCATACACACCAAGATAAATATGAGTTTTTCAATGCTAGGCGTGTCGCAAAAAGTCGTGAAATTATTTACTCCTCTTTCCTGTCACATTTTTTAATTCGCTACTAGGTCGCGTAATATTTTTCCCGTAAGTAAACCAGTGAGTTGTGAGCAACACGTATTCAGTCAGGTTTTCCTACAATTTCAAAATTTACTGTTTTTTCCCCCTGCTCGATATCCCGCGGTTTGCTGGGCCGTAATCGCTCGCGCATCGACACCCCCAAAACATACCTTTTGTGATGAAACGTAAGTGTGGATAGTGAGCTTCAGCATTAACATTTCTTTCCAAATAACTGTTTAACCGCGAGCTAAGTCGGCGGGACCCAGCTGGTAGCATTTAACTTACCAAGCATCTGACTGAGTACCTACTAGCATTAAAAGATGCAGCTACTTTCTAGCAACACGTCAGTGTGCTTATCTCCATTTTGGATATTTCCTGACTGAGGCCGTTTCAGCATGTGGCGATTTACAACATATATGTGTAATTTTTCTGTATTACCTATTTGCATAGCAATAAATAATTAAGACAATTTTGTCATATGATGACATGGTTGGAGACCGTGGCTGTTATTTGAAGGCAACTGTTGATGGTGTGGGGACAGGAACCAGCCAAAAATTTACTTTCAGTTCCCTTATTCAAAGGGTACCGTTACCAGGTTTCGAATCGTTGTGGTTCATCTTCAGACTGTTTACGCACTTTCCTTATAACATGTGGTGTGTTTTTTACAGATTAATTGTCCTAAAATATAAATAATACATAATTATAAGCACGCCACACACAGATGGTTGCGTTACAATTTTCGTTGCATGTGGCTTACGTGAAATGTCGGTTTGGAGTGCTTGTTTTCATAACATTCGTCCAACAGATGTGAATACATTCCCACTGCATTCTTATTGTTGCACACGTAAATTTTTCTCACTGAACACTTTAGATTTGTCACTGAGGAGATTTCTACCACGCACCACATGTTTAGATACATACAACGAGCTTACAAACATATGAGTATCAAAGATGCTATGTTGTTGTTGTTGTTGTTCAGTCCTGAGACTGATTTGATGCAGCTCACTCTCTCTTGGCAGCTATGATATATTGTAACATTTGAAGATGTCCTATGTTTGGAAAGGATCATATTTTCACTTACGCAACTGAAATGCATTTTACACTAGTACAGAGACATTGATTTTTTGAGTTGATACTATTTTTACTGTATAGGTAAAATAGTACATTATTCAATTACATTTAGCATCATGATAATTATAGTAACATATAATTTGCTACTTGATCTGCAGATAGGCGTACCAATATTATTTGCTTTGGAGGTTGGAAAATAATTTTTCGAAATTTTTCAGGAAAGGGATGTTAGCTAGCTCTGTTTGTTCATTAAGGATATAGTTTGGGGTGTTCTTTCTGTGTGTGTATATTTCTATTTCTTCTAACATATTCATTGTGGCTCCTTCTTCTGCTAGATGTAAAATTTTTAAGTTGTTCTCAATGTTTCTCACTGAATGGTTTTCTTCAGCAGTATGGGCTGCAAATGCAGATTTGTTCAATTTACCAAGTCTTAAAGCATCAATGTGTTCTTTGTATCTAATTTCAAAACTTCTGCCTGTCTGTCCAATGTAGAATTTTGAGCATGTATCGCATTTGAGTTTGTATATTCCTGATTTACGGTAGGGGCTCTTGGAGGTATTCACATCTTGTTGTAATTTATTATTTGTGGAAAAGCTGATTGTGGTATTTTTCTTTTTAAATAACTTTGCTATTTGGTATGATAGTGAGCCTGCGTATGGGAGAGTAGCATATTTAGGTTTGGCTTCTGTGGCACACTGATTTGGCTTGAAGTGACTGCTGTGAAGTGGATCTGTGGTTTTTGTCTGCATTTTGTTGTGAAGTTTTTCTATTATTGTAGGTTTATATCCATTATTATGAGCGAATGTTTTAATTATATTGATTTCATTTTGTTGGTCTGTGTCACTCATTGGTACTTAATAATTAAGGTTTTCATTTGAATCATCCTCGTACATATGAAAGAAACCAGTGACGAGAAACGTAACATCACTTCCCGTTGGGAGCCGACTACCTCTGAACTCGTCCCCCTCCCCTCCCGCTCGCTGCGCAGGGCCCCCTCTCGCCACTCCGGGACGCGAAACTCGTCGCGGCCGGAAGCTGGCGGTCGCCCGTCACGTGCGCGTTTCTGTGACGCGTGTGGCAGCGCTGGTGCCGCCGTCCTGCCAGCACGCCGGGTCAGGCGGCTGGAGGTGAGGTCAGTAGCGCGCCGCCCGGCAGAACAACTGCTCACGTGACCCATCACGTACCGGTCAACTCGTCTCTGGCCCCGAGAGCCTGGTTTGCAGAACTTCCGAGAAATCACGGAGCCCGCTACGTCGCACCACCGTGGCACCAGCGTTCACAACGCTTGTGCCGTACAGTAGTCCTAAATGTGTAGATCAAGGGAAACCGATAAATAATACTCTACAACCATTTTAAATTTAGTGCTACAAAAGATCTTAAAACTGAGTAAACACGACTGTGGCAGCATAAGTTACAAAGTTGATTCAATTGTAAAATCCTTAATTATTTCGTACTTGCTCAGTACCTAGCGTTATCCTGGTATTTATTTATTTATTTCAACTTTATCGTCTCCTCTTCCCACTCTCTCTGTCCATCTCCCCTTCCTCCTACATCTCCCGTCTCTGTCCGTCTCCTTCTTCCCTAGTATCTCCTGAACTGTGTGTCGGCCGGCCGGAGTGGCCGAGCGGTTCTAGGCGCTTCAGTCTGGAACCGCGCGCCGCTACGATCGCAGGTTCGAATCCTGCCTCGGGGAATGGATGTGTGTGGTGTCCTTAGGTTAGTTAGGTTTAAGTAGTTCTAAGTTCTAGGGGACTGATGACCTCAGAAGTTAAGTCCCATAATGCTCAGGTTCTAGGCGCTACAGTCTGGAACCGCGCGACCCACTGCGGTCGCAGGTTCGAATCCTGCTTCGGGCATGGATGTGTGTGATGTCCTTAGGTTAGTTAGGTTTAAGTAGTTCTAAGTTCTAGGGGACTGATGACCTCAGAAGTTAAGTCCCATAGTGGTCAGAGCCATTTGAACCATTAGCCCATAATGCTCAAGAGCCAACTATGTGTCGTAAAATGATATAATTTCGTAAGTACATACAGCATCATACGTGGATACCAGATATTCTCTACTACATTTGCTGCAAATAAAGTTAGTAGCAAAGAAGCAATAAATGTAAACATCATGAAGTCACACCAGATGCGACAGTTTTACTGCAAGAACAGCGAAAATTTAGTAAGCGATAAACTTTTTCTCCTTTCATCATTTTGTGCGGGCTCTGACCGAGAAAAAGTTTCGTAAATTTCTGAAATTGTGTGTAAAGTTCGTTGCAAGTTACTAAGTCACTACGTTCTCCCGTTGTAAAATACTCGATAAATGAAATCTGGGTATTCGCGCGTCATACCCTACACTTGTTTTTTACAGCCCCCCCCCCCCCGCCCCCCCCCCCCCCCCCCCGCCCTACTTGTTTGATAGGTAGGTGGTTCTTACCCCCACAATGATTCTTTCCAGGCATTAAGTGATACGTGTACAAGTTTGGTTGAAATTTCACCAGTGGTTTAGAAGATGCGGTATATACATGCATATATATACATCCATCCATACATGCATACTTAATTGTAATATTTTGTCCGTGATCTGATTTTTACGAACCTATATGTTGCCCCAAACCATGTTCAAGTTACCGGCGAAAACCCCACGAAAATTCATCTGTAGTTTTGAGGATTAGCCAGTTCGAAGACAGCCAGAATGACTTTACTGATTTATCATTAGTATAGAGAAGGGGTTCCCAACAAAATTTTCTCGAGGACCCCCTCATCAAGCATGATTGTACCTTGTCATATCACAGTATCAAGTACCTAAAAAAGCCAAATTAAGAGTCTTTTCATACGTTTTATATTTTTGGTACTTACAAAAAATATTGACATATTCATGAGCTTAAAACTGCTCGTGCAGGAAACAGACAACACAAAAAAATCTGTTATCATACGAAATATATTTAATATATTTTTTATTCTAATAGCATCTTGCGGAACCCTCTGGCACAGCTCGCGGACCCCTGGGGGTCCGCGGACTACCTGTTGGGAACCACTGGTATAGAGTATGCAAAATTACAGATATAACATGACGTGGGATGCACACATTCCACCGTTTCGGAACTGCATGGATACCTCGTGAGAAGAACTCTTGTAAATTGAGCTTCTCGTGTACAACGGTATTTCGCCTCTTCGCCGCTTCTGAAATGCTTGCCCACCAGCGTTTCTTTGCACCGTCCAAATTCATGACAGACATTCAAGGCCAGGTCTGGTGAGTAAGGTGGGTTTTCGAGACATTCAAATTTTGTTACTTGTACCGCTGCTTCTGTTATACGGTTTGTATGACGACGCCGTTGTCGTGTTGCAGCAAAATGCCTGCAGTCAGAAATCATCGTCGTTTACTACTGACTGAAGGGTCAATGTGACTTCGAAGCAGATATGAATCTGAATAAATGGTCACTGACAAACCCCTTTCCATGTAATGCTCCAAAGTTACCCATTTTACATCTCAGAGAGTGAGCGTGAATTTTCATACAGATGGTTCAGTGTGGAATCGTTATGGTAGTAACGAACAGCAGTGGCGCCACTCCTTTGTGAATCTTTTCGTTTCAGGCAGATAATAGTGCATCCAAGTTTCATCTCCTGTAACAGTTTTGTCCTGAAATCCATTACCTTCGACCTGGAAATTACGCCAAATGTCCTCGCAGGCATCTACTCTACGATCTCTTAATTCAGTAGTCAAGTGACGTGGCACCAAACTTGCGGACACTTAACTGAATGGCAGAACGTAATGGACAATACTGTATGGAGAACCACTACTAATATCATAAACAACGGTTATTTCGTTTACAGTAATGTGACCCTTTTCTTCACAAACTCTTCCACTGAGGAAATGTTTTAGTTAGTGCTTGCACAGTGCTCCTGGGCGCGGAGCTTCTTTCGCAGAAGTCAACCCCTCTTTCTGCACAATTCGCACACTTGATGCGGGGACACACACGAATCATTATGTTCATTCTGCGATACATTCGCGCATCCTTAAACAGCTTCACTACACGAAGAGAACACGGCAAGTGCCAAAACCCAATTCCTCAGAAACTTCGCTCAGTGGAAGAGGTGTCAAAACAAGCGACAAACTGCCTCTGCTTATCCGTACCGATTCTGAGAAAACGACGATTAAAGTTTTGGATGTAAGTTAAGTTCTAACGAAGTGATGGCACTGTGGCTAGCGTCGCGGCTCCACACCTTCGCGCCCCGTGTTCAAAACCCAATTATTGTTTTTATATTTTTCATTTATCTTCTCATTTCCGTAGGTTGGTACACGAATTTTTCTTAAGAAGTTAATGGATACATAGTGTTATATTAATTTTAAAATTATAACTTGGCTTCTGCGCTGTTGGTTGCTAGAGTACGTTGAACATACACCATCACACATTTATTATACCATACATGTGCGTTTGGTATTTTCTGGAGTTATAATCTTCTTAAATTCTATTTTTCATTCTTGTATCAATTGGTATTTTAATTCTTATATTTTATTCTTCTGTTTATTTTTCAGGAAGATTTGGCGCATTCATTTGTTGTTTTTTGCATCCGCGTTATAACCTTCCACGGACATGGGTAGATAAACTAAAAAACAGAGTACATGACAGACGTGAAGGAGGCACTGAAATATATGGAAAATGATTATGGTAGAATAAAAAAGGCTACAAAATTTAAATATCTAGGTAAAATAATACAACAAAATGCTTTAGACAAAAAAGCTAACCTCAAAAATGGCTCTGTGCACTATGGGACTTAACATCTGACGTCATCACTCCCCTAGAACTTAGAACTACTTAAACCTAACTAACCTTAGGACATCACACACATCCATGCAAGAGGCAGGATTCGAACCTGCGACCGTAGCGGTCGCGCGGCTCCAGACTGAAGCGCCTAGAACCGCTCGGCCACAACGGACGGCAAAGAAACTAACCTAGCAAGGGCAAAGAAAATGGAGTGTCTTTTCAACTAACAAAAACACCTGTCTTACAAGAAATCTATTTCCATTAACGCAAAACTTCGGCCCTACAATACTGTCATTAAACCAGAACGCCTCTGTGCATCAGAATGTTTTTCGTTAAATACAGCCAAACAATCAGGTGAAATGAAAATAATCAGGAAAATTTTGGGACCAAAATATGAGAATGGGAAAGAAAATTAAGAAGCAATAAAGAATTTTATGAAAAAACAGAATATCAGCCACGATGAGGAAGAGAAGAGTTCAATTCTACGGAGACCTCAAAAGGCTAGATGAAAACAGGAAAACTAAAAGAATTTTTAACTACTCTGACAGAGACCCTAAAACATCAATGGCGTGGATAAAAGAACTTAAAACAGACCTGAGGGAAATGGAAATAATGGAGGCACAAATAGAAGAAAGGTTCAGAGCAAAAGTAAAAGGTTTCAAGGGCTTCCAGGAGAAAACAAAGGAAAAGAGATGTACAATATCGTCAGAAGAAAGAAAAGAAAAGCATAGGGAAGGAAAGAAAAAATACTGGAAAGAAAGAAAGGAGAAAACAAAGAGTACATAAGTTACTTCCTGTAATCCTTAGAAGGCCAAACAAATTTTTAAAAAATCAGTTTTGAACAGGAGGCGCAAACTTGTAAACCCTCGAAGCTAGCCTCTGTGCCACTACATCAGTTTATCGTGATGCGCGTTAAAACGCACATAAAGTACCTTAAAAACTTTGACTGCCATTTTCTCAAAAACGGTGAAGTATCTACGGATAAGCTGAGACATGTGCTAGCTTATTTTGACCCCTCTTTCACTGAACAACGTTCACAGGAAATCGGATTATGTATTCGCCGTGTTCTCTTCGTCAGATCACTGCTCAACAATGGGGCCGCCGCCTTTGCACTGACATTCCTGTTGCATGCTGCCAACTGTTGGTGATTTGTCGAAACACAAATAACTTCTGCAAACTGTCAAAATGATTGTACAACATTTGAAAATCTCATTGCACTATTAAGGTTTAGATTTGAATTACCCTCGTTTTAGAAAAACTATAGGAGGTATGAAGTCTTACGAAAAACAGCTACCAAAAAAAGGTGAAATGTGTGTGATATGTGCTAACAGATTCACATGGTTAAGGCGGCACCGACAGGAGTAGTGTACCTACAGAAATTTAGAACGTGTAGAAACTGGAGATTGAAAACCTTGTGTACGGTAGGTATACAAAAAAGATTACGTCTTAGACCATTAGGTTAGTACTCGTACACTTACCAACCTAGGCATAGAATCTGCCTCCATTTCAACTTTAGAAAGAAAGTAAAGGTGTAATCAACCCGACGGTTGTTTACTAAGCACGGTGCTAATGGAGGTAGGTGTTCTGACCTTTCTACTGATTTACCCAGCCATTTACTGGAGGACCCACAGTTTAACGGGCACTCCGAATCACCGAGCACCTCGGCTTTTGTCACATTAAAAATCATAGCCGAGGATGATAGAAGAGACAAGAGATACACAAAAATCCTAGGACCTACCAGGAATCGAATCCGGGACCTTAAGATCCGTAATCTGAGATTTGACCACTGAGTCACTTTTCTTCCCTCTGAGCCACATTACAGTAGGTTAAATGGATGAAAACTTTCTCATGTATAAAATTTAACACGTACTCGATGATCCACTAGTTGAAATTGGAACGAACTTCACTGGAAAAGCATACCTTTGTTTAGCAGCCAATGACCTCTTGTGCTTAGCATCCCAGGGTTTCTTGGTTTAACTAACAATTGTGTGTAGCAGTCGCTGGTGAAATGTGAGGGCAAGCGCACAACCTGAATTTCTTGGACATCAACGTCCTCATAACACTTGCGTCCCGTCTGCTCCTGGCCTGATAAATTTCGACACCACGGCGTGATTTTCATCAGTCGGGTTTTGCAGCAGTGACATCAGCAATTATCACAACCTGAAGATGTCGAGCAGATGCATCGATGAAATATTGTGGGATTTACACAACATGATCCAGCGACAAACCCAAGGAGCGTAATTGCAACAGATCCGTCGGAAAAGCTTGTAAAGTCACATCGGGAGCCACACATATTATTGAAAAGTAAACGTATATACAGCCTCTCAACAAGGAACTGTGCGTAGTTAATCTGACGGAACGTTAATTACGGTAAAACTGAGAACACAATTAGCTGATTACCAATGATTGTTCGGATCGTAAAGCTTCGAGGTCCGTCTCGTTGTTTTGTGCGTTGCGGAGCGTAAATGTAAAAACGAGTAGGCGACCCAGAACGAAGGAAGGGGCGACGGGGAAGGGGGGGGGGGGGGGAGCGGGCGGGGGGTTGAAGCAATAAAAGGTGAACTAGTGCAGGGATCGATCGCACTTTTTTAATTTAGTTACAGCGCCACTGCAGTTCCCAACGGAAATGAATAAAAAAAGGAAAGCGACATTTCAGTGGGCCGGTAATCTGTGGGAGCATCGACCGCGCGTCGCAGATGCCAGAAAACAAACTGCGTATTTTATTTTTAAAAAATAAGACTAAAGGACAGAAACAAAATTCGAGTAACGTTCCATCCAAATGCCACAAAACCAATTTGGAGGGAGTAAAATATTTACACATCTGGCGCCAAAGCTCCAATTCAGCCGTGGCACCCATCAGGCTAAGTAGCTGAAATTAATTGCAGTAATTCTTTTGACAAAGAGCCTTTCACTCGCTGGAATTCCTTCTTTCGTGGACAAAATGTTACATACCGATACGTTAGCGAAGCATGTAAACGTCCTCCAAGAGCAGATGTAAATCTTATAGCCCGCATCCGTAAGATAAACGACATTGAAAATTCATCGTTTTGGCAGTTTGACACATTCTGAAACAATTTGCAGTTCTTTATATGTACATCGTGATTGGTAACTGTTGACTACGAAGTGATGCTGCAACATAATTACAAACTGTGATTATAATGTTTAATGACAACATCCCACTGGGGCAGCTACTTAAGGAAACAAACACACACACACACACACACACACACACATACACACACACACACAAACACAAACACACGCGCGCGCGCGCGCGCGCACAGAGAGAGAGAGAGAGAGAGAGAGAGAGAGAGAGAGAGAGAGAGAGGGGGGGGGGGGGGGAGAGAGGGGGGGAAGACCGGGTACTGAATATTGATTGCAGTTATTCCACAAGAAAGTAAGAAACATTTAACATTTACAGGTGTCCAATTGCGCGCCATTGTGCGCAGAACGTAGCAATCGCTCTTGCATTGCAAATATATTCCCTTGTGTTATGGCGTTGGGGTACACAAGTCCTGCTTATACCCTCAAAGCCAGAAGTCACGGGTTGCAGAATCAGGTAATCGCGCTGGCCTCAAAACAGATCAGAGTCAACCTCCCCCCCCCCCCTCCCCTCCTCCCCTGGGATAATGTTAGCACCACATATTTTGGTGCGTTATTTGGTAAACATACTTCAACAATTGGGGAAGAACAGACTGAATATCCCTCATGCAGTCATCATTTCGCAGTCAAGCAGGCAATCTAATTGGGCCAAGAAGGCAACCAAGAGTGTTTGCACATACCACGAACACAGTGGTCCCGCAGTATCAAAATTTCAGTGCTTTTTTTTTGTAATTTTTATATTCCACTGCTTTACTTTGTTATCAACAAATGAAGAGTGTAACCAAACACCAGCTAAGTGCCATTTTTTGAAATAAATTCGTTTTCCCATTACAACTCATTTAGGTAACATTGCCAATGCATCCAAGACATTGCTATGTGCCACAGTGGTTAATTTAGTTCATAAATTCGTCGCAAGATGGAAGCTTTGCTATGCTACTCACCTTTAAGTACCAATATGTGAAGTGAAAAATGGAGGGTAATAGTTCGTGTGCTTTGCACGCAAATGTTGAATTTCGGGCGAAAAGAAGAAAGGAGGGTACACGACATAAGTTAGACGTGCAGAAGCTGAGAATTAGTGAAACAAACAAAACATCTACGATTGAGCAGAAACCAGAAAAAAGCCGCTAAGTCCACAGGTAAGATACATAACCCGAAATACTAACGCATTTATTGTTCTTGCACAATATTTCACTTTAATAGAGAATGTGGAACAGTTATTATTTTGAACTTTTAAAGCTGTATGTAACCTCTGTTCTTCTCTCTGTATAAGTTGCATACAAGTGTAGGGACAACTTCAGTAATGTGTTACCTCAACCAGAAAGAAAATTTATTTACTACATTTTATACACGCTATTATACTATCGAGAGCAACTACGTGACGAGGTTAGTATAAATTGTACCAGTGCAGCGGCGAAGACATGATACGTACACAGTGTCAGAAAACAATCGACGACAGCCTACAGTTGCATACTGTGCATCAGGTGGAGAAGGTAATGATGTCAGGGCACGTCAGCAAACGTCTATAGATATTTTCTGCAGCATCTAAATGCCATATTCTACCTTCCGATATGTTTTGTACGAGACAGTTATCATGCTATAATTTTTTTGTCCATGTCTGGGACTTTAATAAATCCCAAATCTGCATGTGGCATCCATCAACTTACTGCAGCCTGAGGAGGCCATGAGATAGAGTCCTGCCTCGTTCATGTACTAAACAGTATTGACTTAAAAACACACTTGATATTATGAAGTGACAACTGCGCCGCAGAGAATAATAACAGGATGATGACCCTCCTTTTTGTTTATCTTGTGAGCTTGAAATTTTTGACTTAATCGAAGAACAGTTCTTAGTACCTGGCGGAGGTTCGAGTCCTCCCTCGGGTATGGGTGTATGTGTTTGTCCTTAGGATAATTTAGGTTAAGTAGTATGTAAGCTTAGGGACTGATGACCTTAGCAGTTAAGTCCCATCAGATTTCACACACATTTGAACATTTATTCAGTACCTGGCCGTTGCTACTTGCCGCGTGATAGGGACTTCCGGCTGACAGAAAAGGAAGCGGCTGTGCAATGCATTTGTGCCCGAAGACCTGCACGACACGATAAGATTTGCTACATAGGCTGACAAATTTGAAGTCGCTGATTTAACAAAATTTGATCAATATTCAGTCTGCTGCCGATTCCTTGCTAACGATAACGGTAATGGCGGTACGCTTCTCAGCAAGGAATTCCAGAGTCATAGAAGTGAAATATACCTTGAGCGAATTGAGAACTTGGAAGAATATTAATACTCTCGAAAAGGGAGTGGAGGTTTCTCACGCCATAAACGTAATATTCAACGAAATTGATGGGCAAAGGGTACTTAGAAAGAAAAAATGAAAATTTCTTATCAATGAGAACAACTTGGGTCACACAAATTTGGACTGAATTGAATTTTGAGTTTCTTTCAAATGGTGTACTGATATTGAGACTGACACTACCTTTGGCACTTAGCTGATTTTTGAGTAAAAGGGTATACGCACTTACAGATTAGTAGAGATTCTTGCGTCTGTGAAAAGATCTATGCGCAAAGCATACAACAGCTACCACCGTCTTACTTTGGCTAAAGATCTGGCGGATAACCCGAAAAAATTCTGGTCCTACGTAAAATCGCTAAGCGGGTCTGAGCCTTCCAGCCGGTCCTTCGGCGACCAGTCTGGTTCGGCAGCAGAAGATAGCAAAAGGAAGGACGAAGTTTTAAATTCCACGTTTAAGAAATAATTCATGCAGGAGAGTCGTAAATCGCACAAACGCACCAGTATGAATGACATAGTAATAAGCATCACTGGCGTAGAGAAACAATTAAAAGAGCTGAAAACAAATAAGTTGCCAGGTCCGGATGTAATCCCAATTCGGTTTTACGAAGAGTGTGCTACGTCATTGACCGTTTACTTAGCTTGCATTCATCGCGCGTCTCTCTACCGGCGCTAAGTGCCAAGCGACTGGAAAAAAGCGCAGATGACTGCTGTATAAAAGAAGGGTAAAAGAACGGTCGCGCAAAATTACACACCATTATCTTTGACATCGGTTTGCTACAGAATTCTACAGCGTATTTTGAATTCGAATATAACAAACATCCTAGAGTCCAAAAAGCTCATGTCCACGAATCAGAACGGCCTTAGAAAGCATCGCTCATGCAAAACTCAGCTTGCTCTTTTCTCGTATGATGTACTGCGAACTATGGATGAAGGGCAACAGGCAGATTCCGTATTTCTAGATTTGCGAAGAGCATTCGTCACGGTACGCCACTGCAGACTGTTAAGGAAGGTACGTGCAAACGGAACAGGTTCCCAGATATGTGACTGGTTCGAAGACTTTTTAATTAATAGAACCCAGAATGTAGTCCTCGACGGCGAGTGTTCATCGGAGACAGTGGTAACATCAGGATTGCCCCAGGGAAGTACGACAGAACCGTTGTTATTTTCTACATATATAAATGATCTGGCAGGTAGGGTTGGAAGCAGTCTGCGGTTGCTCGCTGATGATGCTGTGGTGTCGAAGGTAAGTGACTCTAGGTTGATACAAGATGACCTAGACAAAATTTATAGTTCGTGTGATGAATGGCAGCTGGCTCTTAATGTAAAAAAATGTAAATTAGTGCGGATGAGCATTAGTAGTGTCCTGCTTGACGCAGTCACGTCGTTTAAATATCTGAGCGTAATGCTGCGGAGCGATATGAAATGGGACGAGCATGTGAGGATTGTGGTAGGGAAGGCGAATGGTCGACTTCGGTCTATTGGGAGAATTTTAGTTAAGTGTAGCTCATCTGCAAAGGAGATCGCATCTAGGACGCTAGTGGACCTATTCTTGAGTAGTGTTCGAGAGTTTGGGATCCGCACGCCGTCGCATTGAAGGAGGACATCGAAACAATTCAGAGGCGAGCTGCTAGATTTGTTGGCGGTAGGTTTGATCAGCATGCAAGGGTTACGGATAACTTCGGGAGCTCAAGTGGGAATTCCTGAAGAGAAGAAGACACTCGTTTCGAAGAACACTACTGAGAAAGTTCAGAGAAGCGAAATTGGAAGCTGACTGCAAGACGATCCTACAGCCGCCAACAAACATTTCGCGCAGGGACCACGAGGGTAAGATTCGTGAAATTAGGGCTCATACGGAGGTATATAGACAGTCGTTTTTCCCTCGCTCTATCTGTTAGTGTAACAGGAAACAAAACGACTAGTTGTGGTACAGGGTACCCTCCGCCACGCACCGTGGCTTGGGGCATATGTATGTAGGTGTAGATGCAGCTATGTTTAGTATTTCTGCCTTTAACAATTCATACTATGTAAGCGACAAGCAAAACCATTAATTAAATAAAACAATCTAACTTCAACAGTCCTCCTATTTTGTGTACACTATATTTAATTTTAAAATTTAAAATGAAATTTCTTCGCCATATTTTTTGGCACTTAGCAAGTTTCTTGAGTTACACTCTTCGGTTACGTTATCAGCTTGTATAGGGCAGTGACTCGGCTACTGTGACGGTCTGTTCATACGTATATAGCCCTGATGTCTACGAGGCAAGCTGTATTTTTCCATGCTTCAAATAGTGGTGCAAAGCTGTTTCCATTATTTCCAATCATGTTTATCTTCTGTGTACTGTACCGATTACGGGCAGAATCACACACATCCAATTGCGAAGTTGTAAACAGCGTCCAGATCCAAATGTGTAAATTAGTATTACAGTAAGTAGTGAAACATGTTGCGTTTTGTTACGGATGTTATTATTTCAGTAATCTCTTTTTATATCTGGAACTGAGACGATTGCTTGAATTTATTCCAGTTGCACTTGATTCTCTGTTTCGTGATCATTTTTATGGAATACCAAAATCCTGTTCATTTCTCTACAAATGGGCATTAAGTCCCCTGAATAACAGTATTTGACGGTTTGGTGGATTTCTTCCTGAATGCATGTCTCACATTTCTTTATAAGCAATCAAGCTTGATGTAAATAAAGTAATAAAACGAAATGTTTGAGATTAAATAATGAGGAAGTAGACGTGTAAAGAATGTCTTTTTGTAACGGGTAAAAAACTGGGGGGGGGGGGGGGGGGGGGGGGGGAAGAATATAGTACATCCAGCGTATAACACTAATTTGATTTGAAATGACAACTTATATTTAAGATACAATCTAAAAATGATGTTCTTGAGAGATCGTCTGTCTGAAACTTTTGTCGCGCTGGTGCTGAACAACCAGTTAAGAAACATACGCAACATAATGTTGCATAATCTATGTGTAGGCAAAATAAAACGATTTAAATTGGTTTAAGCACAAATGTCGAATAACAGGGTTGTAGTGACTACAAGTTCAGGAAATTATATAGACTGTCTGATAAAACGTGAAGTACACAGAAGACATGATCGAATGTCGATGTTACTTCGTACAATAGCATCGTCAGGTATGTAAATGATAGGAGTTGGCAGGCAGAATGACCACAAGAGTGCATTAGCACTGTTCGTGTTCAGTGTTGTTACCAGGCCTGGAACGTATGTAAGGGGCGTAATAACGTCAGGTGTTGAGTGATGGACACGGAGAACAGGCTTACTCGTATGTGTCACCGTTATCAGCACCTGACAAAGTTTGAAAGGCGCCTCATTGTGCGTCTCCATTTGGCCGGCTGGTCGAATCGTGCAATATCCATATTTGTGGGCGTTTGCATGTGGCAGAGGCCCGACGCTGGACTGCATGGTAACGTAAAGGCAGGCATACTCGTCTTCAAGGTTCCGGTCGACCGCATCCAACCACCACAAGATGGGATCGCCGTATCACGCGGCAAATACATGGTTAACACCGGTGCGTGCCGTCAAGTAACATACTGTCTGCAGCATTCTGTGTCGGCCACCACCAATGACTGGAGGGTAGCAGCAATCGAAGTAGAGAACTACCATCCCATGCGTAGAATGCCGTTACCACTTCACCATAAACGGTCGCACTGTCATGTCTGGGGCGGTGCTGTGACCGGGAAGCAAAAATGACCAGGAAGCACAAACTGTCGATCAATGGCGTCGTACTGTGTTCAGCGATTAATCGCGGTTTTGCACTACCCCAAAGGACCATCATTGGCGAGTACGGTGGTGACCTGGTGGGAGATCCCATGCTTCCAATGTTTTGGAAAGACACAATGGTGTTAACTCCTGGCGTCACGATGTGTGGAGCCATCGGGTATGACTTCATATCATGGCTGGTAGTGATTAAGCAACTCTGACGGCCCAACGGTCCGGCACGGACATCCTACGTCCGTATGTGTCACCTCTACGTGTCGTTATCATGGCGCCGTTTCTCAACAGGACAACGGGCCACACGTGTCCACGAACCTGTGCGTGATACTGAGGCACTCCTGTGGCCAACAAGATGCCCAGATCTTTCCCCAATAGAACACATATGGCACTAGCCTACATCTCAACACCGTCCCTGTGCCAGTATCCGGGTTGTAGGACCAGTTAGAACAGTTATGGGCCGGCTTGCCTCAGGTGTGAATATGTCTCCAAGCCGAAAGTGGTGGATATATCCTGCTGTGCAGTCCTAAAGCATCGACTGCTCACCGACCAGCGCCGCGCACCAATGGAAAGGGCGGGCAGCGCCACACCTTCAGAAGACAAGGTTCAGCGCCCGCTGTCAACGCTGACTTAATCAGTCGCTCATCGCTGCTCTGCCTCAGTTCGGTCGCGGACTTCGATAGCATAAATACTAAGTAAAACGACGACGTTACTTAAGACTGTTCTGCGAGTAGTAATAGATCGTCAATGTAATTGCATGTAGCAAGCACAGGAACTGTTGTTTCTTTCCTTTTTGGAAATAAAGTGTTATTACTAATCGGCATGTGATACGTACAGATAATTTTGGATTCCTGACACCAGCCATCTCAACTTCTCTCCTTCCTTGTCTGTGTCAGTGCTGACTCCCACAGTAGCCGGCGCAACACCTACGATCGTGTCCTCCTCGGCTGGTCCACATTTTAGGTTAATACAGTTAACTACTACTACTACTACTACTACTACTACTACGTGATCAGGCCCAGTGGACCGCACGCATCTACAAGTTTCCTCCTCCACTGTATTCTGCCCATTGATGCTATCTGCCATGCGACCACATCTATTGACACTTGGTTTAAACCTTCATGGAGTCCATCCCTCCAACGCTTCTTGGGTCTCCCTGGCGGTCCCTTTCCTGCAAGTGTGAAATCCAGGAGCTTCCGAGGCCATCTGTGATCCTCCATCCGGCCACATGGCCGGCCCATTGCATTCGTTTGGCTTTGACAGTTCCTGCTATGTCGGGCTGCTGATATAGTTACTCAAGCTCTTGGTTGTATCTGATCCTCCATTCCCCTGTATCTGCATCCAGAACCGAACCGAAGATCTTCCGAAGCACTTTTCTCTCAAAAACAAGTAGCTTATGGAAGTCCTGTTAATACGATTAAGGTTTTCAGAATTTTGTCTTAGGTACGAGGCAAATATAAAAACTGACCATCGCAAAAAAGTCAGTTTCAGTTTCCTTTATCCCACCCGCAGTTGTTTCGCTTCTAGATGCGTACACGAAAGAACTCCATAAAAGTACATCTCACTTGCACTTAGTAAGATAAGTCTGTCATCAGTCAGATGTTTGATTTGAACACCGCATTGCTCTACTAGGGATGGTTTTATCTGAGGTGGTGAGTCTTCGCCTTTTATTCAACAGACGTACCTAGCCAGTTACATGCGAAACCTAGAGTTTGACTTAGCTGCTATTCGCGATGCATCATGACAGTTTTCATGTTAAAAAATTATTGCTAGAGATAAACACGAGGTAACAGACAGAAAATTCGAACAGAAGATTAAACCTAACGGCATTACCCTTATAGTCTGACAAGTGCCTATCTATCCATATCATATTAGGAATCAAAAATATACAAAACAATTAGTGGGTCTTGCTGGGCACAACTGTTTTGTCATTGTCCTCCTCAGGATTCCGCTAATGAGAAGGAAAGAAGGTCAATGACACGCGTGCCGGCGACGCTCGCTGCATCCGGGTCTTATCCCACGCTGTGATTGCTCCCGAGAGCAAAAAAAGACGGCGCGGTCTATCTGGTTTCCTGCCTAACAAAAAGGACCAACAGCAGCGGCGCACCAACTAGCTTCTAACGCAGCGCGTGTGCCACAGAAACTACTGAGAGGACCCCGAGACAGCCGAGATGTCACCAGAATTGCTGGTTGTGCAATCGGATACGACAGGTCTGCGTTCAGTGTAATTATATACACGAAAAGCATCGCGGCAACCCCCCCCCCCCCCCCCCCCACACACACACAAACAAAAAAATGATGAAATGTTGGTATTTGCATACCATCGATGACAGGGACATTAGAATATTTTTCACAGGAACAGTCATGACATTTCCCTCACGCGATTTAGGAAAATCACAGAATTTGGACGACCGAACGTGAATTTGAACCAAAGTCCTCTCTAACTCGAGTCTAATGCCTATCACTCCATCACAATCGGTTCACACAAGTAGGAGAGATAACAATACTAAAAATGACAATAATACATAATTATAATGTAAAACATATTCAGTTCTACACAACTGGATACTACAGCAAATTGTAACTGTAACACATGGTGAGGAAACAATAAATAGCGTGGAAACTTCAAAATTCTTAGGAGTCCAAATTGATGAGAATTTAAACTGAAAAATCACACTTTGGAACTCCTAAAACAACACAGTTCATTCACATTTGCACTTACAATCATTGCAAATCTTGGGAAGAGACAAATTAGTAAGTCGACATATTCTGCATATTTTCATTCAGTAACGTCATAGGGAATATTGTTCTGGGGTAATTCATCTTTAAAGAAGGAAAGTCTTCGTTGTTCAAAAACGTGCTGTAACTATAATATGTGGTGCTCACCCACGACCATCTTGTAGACATCGATTTAAAGAGCTGGGCATTCTGACTACTGCTTCACGATATATTTATTCCCATATGAAGTTTGTTGTAAATAATCCACTGCAGCTCAGAAGAAACAATGATGTACAGAATGACAATACCAGAAGGAAAAGAGGTACTCATTACTGCACAATACAGGTGCCTTTAGTACAAAAAGGAGTGCACAATGCTACTATTAAAATTTCTGATAACTTATCCTGTGCAAAAGTCTAAATAACAGCAACTTTTAACCTGAAAATAAACTGAAAAAGTTTCTCCCAGACAACTCCTCCTACTCCGTAGAAGGATTTCTGTTATTGTAATACGTAAAGGGTGGTGGGTACCAATTACTGACTCACATCTGTATATTTAATAACAATAATTTTGAAATACTTACAAATATTTAGCATATAGCCGTGTTTACAAAATTAATGGGCAATATGAATGTGAAATGACTCGTTCCATATAGTTATGATTTACCAAACAAATGTCTTTGGAACATGAAACTAACTGACCGAGAGAGGTTCGGACAGTAATCGCCGTTCTAGCGTGGCGCCAGTACCATTACTTGTGCGCAGAACGCCGCCATTGTCTCGTCTGCATGTTATCTGAGTCAGCAGGCGCCCAGCTGTGGAAGTGTGAAACTTGTTTTTTCATGCGTACGCTTGTGAAAACAGAAGCGCTGTAATTAAAAATCCTGCGAAATGTGAGCAATAATAAGATTATTTCGGCGCAAAGTGTTTCAACACCAGACATTCAGCGTCAGATGTATACCGTAAACGGTCCGAACATTGGTAAATAAGCATTCGTGATGAGGAGAGGAGTGGGAGGTCTTCTGTTGTGAGTAAAGATCTTGCAAAGAAAACTGACGAAACAGTTCGTGAAAATCGAAGATTCATCATCTCTGAACTTTCTGAACAATTTCAGCGAAGTTCTATAACGGTTTTGTGGAAGGTTGCACCTATAACTTAGGCTATCGAAAGTTCAGTGGTCGGTGGGTACCGAAACTGCTCAAGAGGGCCACAAAATGAAACGAATGGTCTCTGCCTTAGACTGCCTTTCACGGTACGGCGCAGAAGGAGAAGGTTTTTTGACGGAACTGTACTGCTGACGTAAGCTGAGTGACATACGAAAAAGCCGAAACGAAACAACAATCGATTGCTGGGCGTCATATCAGTTCTCCATGCAAGCCGAAGGAAGCCCGCCAAACTTTGTCATCGTGGGAGGTATTGACAACTCTTTTTTGGTACACCGAGGGGAACTTCGCTGATTGAATTTATGGAACGTCGATCACTTCAGATGACTTCGGAGACACTTCGATGAAACTTACGTGAACCACTCAAAATAAACGTCGCAGTGTGCTAACATCTGGTGCAGTGATATCTGCATGACAACGCTCGTCCTCCCTGAGTTCAAAAAAACTCTAGAGGTTTTGAAGCAGTTCAAATGTAGATTTTCGATCATTCCCCATACAGATCGGACTAGGTGCCAAGTGATTTTCATCTCTTCGCTTTCGATCACATGAAATTGCTTGCGTCGCGGTACTTCTACGTCAACGACGACGGCGAACCCAAAATGCAGTGAAAGATTAGCTTCGCGCCCAGGCGGCATAATTTCATGACAAAGGAATTCGTATATTAGTGAAACGATATGGCAAATGATTAAATTTAAACAATTACTATCTTGAAAAATTACAAAAAGCTGTAGCTTCAAGACATTTATAATGATTTTTCCTCATGTAACTTTACTTTTTGAACTGCCCGCGTAGTAAGTAATTCAAGGAAAACAGGTCTGGAATAAATACAGAGGAAAACATGGAGTATTTTCACGATAATCTTAAACTAAATCAGCTATTAAAAGGTTGACTATCCAAAGCAAAGTGGGCTAAGAGGTATTACCCCAGCGACGACGTGTACTGCTTTCTGCTTCCAGGCTGAGAGATACTGAGCAGCGGCACGAAATGCGACTTTGGAATTCGCAGTATAATAATCACAACAGCAGACCATCAGTTCCTACAACAATAGTAGCCGCAGGCGAGAATTACATACCATTCAATCTGGGGGAGACATCGAGAACAGTCTCATTTCAAACATAGAAACAGACACTGAGCTAATAGACTGGCTTCTAAAAAGACTGCACCCTAAACTTGCTAACGACCTCAGCCAGGATAATGTCGATCTGCAAGTATCGAACAACTGCTTGACGAATACAGGTTTGCACGCAGAAACTGACGGATTTCTAGAACAGCGATGCAAGATCAGGTCACTGCAGCGACATGCTATCGGAAGTATAACCCGAAAGAGCAAGAAGTCGATGATAGCTGAAGGAAGTGTGGTGATCAAAAGGAGACGGTATACACCAGTATTAATTACCGAAAGACTTTTCTCCATGCTACATATACGATCCTCTCACTGTTATAGAAAACAAAAATTTCAAAATTTAGTACAACCGCAGAATAATAACTATAAAACAATTCGCTGTAACAGACCTGATATGAAATAAGACTAAACAAGTTACCTTCCTCAGAGACATCGCTGTGTACCAATGTCCACAATTTGCAAAACATTTGCAACGACAACGTGGCCAAACGCAGGGGCATGACAGATGAAGTAAGAGCCATTTGGAAAAGAGAAGTCAGTACACTTCGTCCCTGTGATAATACCTCACACTGACGTTTGCCAAAATGGACTGCGCAGAATCTAAGGGACCTAAAACAGCATACTTTGCTGTGTTGGCTACCGCAGAAGGCAGTTTTAATGAACACCTGCAGAATAGTCCATTGAGTTCCTGAATAGCACTGGCAATTTAGTGATAAGTTGTTATTTGAACCTTTATAACAATATCAATACCGTGTAAAAATATATGAGCCAATCAATAATACTAAAAACACTAATAATACATGTGGCGCCTCCATTCGTTGCATTATTTCTACTTGAAGCCATCTAGGCAGCTTGCATGTTAATTTGCTGTTTCTTTCATCACAGGGCTTCTCATTCGACCTCACAAAGCCGAGAAAATCCCAAAAACTATAAGGAATTAAAAAAAGCTGGCTGATGAGGAAAAACAAGTACTAGATGCTTTTTAGACCCGTTAATTTTATTCTTCATTACACGTTTTGGGCTCTGCCCATCTTTAGATGACCTGATAAGAATACAGTAACAAATATTAAATTACATGATGTACATAAAACACAGGTGTCTTAAATAAGCAGTGTATTTGCAACACATTTGCACAATAACTGTTTTTGATAGACCATTTGAACTAAGTGTTAAATGTAACTTTCACAGGTGAGTCGAAAGCCGTCTGGAGAACTATGATTTTAAGAAAACAACAGCAGTAACTAGGTACGATGACCTAACAGGGGCAAAACTGAACAGGCCTCTTGTGCCTGCTAGGTAAACAATCTATCAACGGACGGCATGCTATAGATTATTGTATTATATTAATGAATAACAAACTGATTTAAATGAAGTTTTAATTTTCAGACATTTTAAGAAACTTTTTATCTAATTTTTTTTATGTTTCACTCCCTGAAGCCGCCAATAAAAGCCACTGTTTATACCTCAGAACTCAAAATTTTCATCCAATTGAGTGGAATACTTTACTTCTCACAATCACGTCCTAGCAACATGATGTCACGAGACTGTTACAGAATTATGTGGAGAGCAAAAGGCCTTATACAAGTATCAATCTACAATCTCCAGAACTTTAATCTGCATGTAGTTGCGAAAAAACAATAATGAGATGATCAGTTCGCTACAAACAACTGCAACGTAACTTATCACAGTGAATTTAAAGGAACTTGGAATAAAAATTAAATCAGCTTGCACAGGTCAGGTTTGAACATGTTATTGAGTCTGAAATGTTACTTACGCCGATTCTTTGTTCTCAACGTTGTGACTTCAAAATACAGATGGTAAGGGAGTACCATTCCATCAATCGTTAACTGTGTTCCTTCGAAATTCCTTAGAGTTTCTACAAAGTATTGACCAGAGCCTTTATGTAATCCGTGAAAATGGACATACCTGCTTTCCGAGAACTGAGGTACGGTATATGACGGTTTCTAATCCACTGTCATACAGGAACTGTGTCTCACTAAGGAAACGAACATTCTTAAGCAGTTCAATGAATTCCAAATCCGTCAGCGTTTTACTGCTACAATGAAAACCTATTTGTGGACACGCTTTGTGGCATTTACATCATTCGTCTTACAAACGCCACTCTTGTTTAGAACCTGCCCACTGTCAAGCTATTTTTAGTTCGGTGGAAGGTCACTAGTGGAGAAGCGTAAACACTATGACCGTCTCTGCCTCACTGCCAGCTAGCAACGTTGTAATGTTGCACAAATCTTGTTCGCGATTTCTTGTTAGGGTGTGGTGCGAGTTAACTGGTTTACCAAGAAATTACACTTTCTCAGTTAAAAACTGGCTGCCTGTTAGCCGTTTTTACGAGCAGTTTCAACTCACACGTAACATTAACTGATTACTCGGAGCTGTCAGGTTATTTATGCTCACAGAACAAAGACTGGGCAAATGTTCTTGCACGTTTACTTCTGATAGAATATTCTACAGATTCTATTCGTCACTAAAAGGAATTATTCGACTAAACCTGAAATAAAATACCGTCAGGAATGCCAATAAATCAGAAAACTTAGGATTCGATACAAATATTGATCGTTTTCGATTACTTTTACATGTGACCACACTCTCATCTCAAATTCTCTCTCTGGGGAAGCTACGTCTGTCTTACTCCGACAGTACCACTAATACTATAGTTATTTTTACTGTGAAGTATGAAGCCACAAATGGGCCAAGTTTGGTTGAAACTGCCACGACTTACAGACCTATGCAGGAACCACCACTCACTCCCCATTCCCATATAACGACCAGAATTAATGTACATTCCGTCCCTCTTCGAAATAAGGGAAGGGGTTGGCATTGTTCCTCCACTGCTCTCGACCACACTGAGCAGTTTTCAACCAAACACGGCAGTTCGACTGACAAATGCCACTATCCCTACTTATTTAAAAATAATTTTGGCATGTAAGTAAATAACGGGTCAAGCGCCAAAAAATGAAAATCTGAGTTATGTAAAATTCCGTTGTAACAGCCAACGCCAATTAACATATATTCTGATACAAGCGCTCAGCGCGAAACAGTATTTACAGCTGTCACAAGATGGCACCCGCGTGAAACACCAACATCGATGTTCAAATAACGAGTCGTGCATCCTCTGTTCTCTGTTATTGTCTTGGCGCGTACTTGTGTGAATTTTTGACAGCAGAAGTAGCTCTGTGGTTCGTTTGCAACAATAGGACACTGCTGAAGTAATTATTACAGATACATAATAAACAATATACAAAAATGAAAAGGAAAACTGAGCCAAAACGGAGGAAAAGAGGTAGTGCTCAAAGCGAAAGGAACAAATTGCGCAGCGAAGGAAAGGAATATACTCGAAAAGACAGCACTATGGTTTCAGCTGAACAGGCTCCCAAGCACCGGGTAGGCCTTGATCGCCGTTTTAATTTTTACTAAAAGAGTTGGAACCTGCAGAAGTTATGTTCTAGTAGTTTAATGCGTTTAATTTGTTATTGAAACGAATTTCGTATGGACAAAAATAATCGTTCTGATTATGAGGTTATAGTTAACTACTTGAATGAAATCATTTGCTTACCTGCAAATACCTAGGCATGTTGGTTTAAACATATTATACATACTGCTTGAGTGTTTCAGGTCTCCTGTAAAGGTCAGTTTAAATGCAGACGCCTTGCATATGGCCTGGAACTTAAATTGTTTAAGGAATTCCACTCACTAAACGATACAGTGAAGCAAAATAACCATGCAATGTCTCAATACATGTTTGCAAAGTGAAGAGGCGAAGGCCAAAAGTATATAATGATAGCAACGAAACTGCTCAGCTGCCTACTGACGAAGGTGCAGGACAACTGGTCGTACCCAACAAGAAAAACGTAACTATGTGGTAAACATTGCCTGATGGCGAGGGAGATGTAATAAGAGTATGTAAAGGAAAAATTATTGACGTTCTCGCTTTGACCAAAAGAAGAGTTCAGACATTAACGCAGTTGAAGCAGAGTGGTGAGACTGTATATGAAGAAAAGCGAGGAAATAAGACAAAACACCGTAAATATACAGAAGAACATGAAAAGCTGGTTGTTGCTCATATTAACGCCATACCAAGCCAAGAAGGGCGTTTGTCAAAGGAAATATCAGGTAATAAACAACACTTAGTGAAGACCTGACTGTTTATCGTTTATTTAAGGAATTTAAAAGGCAACCTGAAGACACTAACATCATATACCGCTTCTATGCAAAAGTCTAAAGGCAAATTCTCCAAGCTAAAATTTCAACGTTCCTCAAGTGACACTTGTTCTACATGTCACCTTCTTAAAGCCACATTGAGGTGTGATCCCAATAATAAAGACGATGAACTGCAGCTAGAACGCCATCACCGAAATGCAAAGAAAGCTATGGATTCCATGAAATCTGACACAATCAAGAGTCAAGAGCCTAATTCGGAAGTATGAACAGCTGCCATGGATGTGCAAAAAGTGATTTGTCTTCCTTCGTTAAAGCATAGTGAATGTACTATCTATGACAGCTCTCAATTATTACAACTTTTGCATTCATGTTGGTGATAATCAAACCGGTCACATGTTTTTCTGGCATGATCCCGTATGTGGCAGGGGTGGGAATTAAATTGTTTCCTGTGTGCACAAACCTTTTACTTCGACACTTACTTGTAAAAAGAAACTAATAATTTGGAGTAGCAACTACTGCGAGCATAACAAAAACAAGAAGATGATGTTTTCGTGAGTTCACCTCACAGCAAAGGGTTACTTCACGGAAATAGAACGCAAGTTTTTTGTGAAAGGACACACTTACGTCTTGCGGTCGTGATTTTGCTCACTTTGAGAAACGAAAAAGGCTAACTGTGTGTGAAGTTCCAAAAGATTTAGTTCGCCTCATCACTGAAGCTACGCACACAACACCATTCATAGTGATATTATGCAAGAAACAGTCAGCCGCTGAAAAATATATGAATCTCACCAATGTGCATATTTCAAAAGCACAATGGATCAGACTGACTGCTAAACTGCCTGGGGTACTGCAAGTTCAGTCAACTCTTAGTGAAACTGAAGATTTCAAGGAATATTACATCTTGAAGAGAAAGGTGAAGCCTTCGGATCTTCAACACGTGCAGCTGGAAACACTACACCGTGAATGTAGGCGGTCTGAAGAAAAGAGAAGGGATTAGCTAAAGTGATATCATTTGTAAAAGAGGAGAATAAGTGGTTTTACGTGAAACTTGTGAAATGAGTGAAAATGGACATGATGGCACTTTTATCGTCATTTATTTTAAACCCATTGCAAACATAACGTTTCATTTTCTTCAAATTTTGTATAATTTTGTACTTAAATACATTATCACAGAATAAAAACACATATGTGACAAGAAACATGTACAGCTTTTGTGTTTGTATAGTGATCTCCAACATTTATACTGCTTTTGTTGAAGTGCTATACACATTTTGTTGATTATCTCTAAATCAGTGTTTTTGGCGCTTGGCCCATTACTTACTTACATGCCACGATTATAACAGGATTTGCAGATCAACGACGTATAATGGGTATTAATAACTAGTAGTCAGTTAGCTCTTCATTACGTAAAGGCAGCAAACTCGATTTTGGTCTTTACTTATAATACCGAAAAGCAATACAAAGAAAGACTACCGACCTCAGGTACCGCACTAAACCGAGCGACTGTCACACTTGGATTTTCAACTACTATGTAACATGCCGTCCGCTATTACATCAGAGCAGTCTGGGTGTCTGACTGCTATGCAAATGACCAGCGTTCGATTCCTGCTACTGCTCCGGACTGTTCCTTCATGATTGGATTAGAATGCGAATTACTCAGCATCAAGAGAACAACTGGGTAGGTACTTGTACGGGAAGTAGCTTCTTCGGTGTGGAGTTGCTGACATTAAGCAGTGTGAGAAAGATGAGCTGAGCACATGCTACCCCATTCTGAAGTCCGAATGAGGCAGTAGGCACACAGCTGATACGGGGGTTGATCGACATTGTGGGATAACCTGTGCCTCTGGAAGAGTTTAGTTTGTAAAACGTACAAAGCACGTACTAAAAGGCATGAGAACATTTCTTGTATTATGACGCGTAGGGCGCCTTATGCGTTCGGCGAAATGTAGATAGAGATTTTTTTTTAATTCGGCCCAAAAATCTTTCCTGTCGCTTTTTATGAATCTACGGTTGTGATAAAAGTAGTGTTGTCACCCAGTGTTAGAGTCCATTATTCAATAAAAAGTTGTTGCTTGAATATGGCGTATCACATCTCGTATTTTTTGAATTAAAACAACAATAATTATCATGCCACGAGCAACCACGTAACATAAACTGGATTTATTAACGCCCACATCACTTCGACGTAAGATCGGCCTCCTGTACTCCATGTCTGATAAGAAAACATCAAAAATTGGAGCGAAAAATTGCGTTATTGTCTAAAATGTGTCCCACGAGAATAAATTTATTTGGCGTTTAATGCACAACAGAAAAATGATTCCAGTAACTCAGTAAAGGTGACCCACTGGAGTAACATGCAGAGCTGGAGTGAGCAAACTGAAGTAGTGAGCTTCAGAGACAAAATTTATTAACCCATATAATCCTAGAAATTTGTTTAATACGGTGTCTCATGATTTTCACATATTTCACTTATTACTGACCGCAGACAAGAGCTGTAACAGTAATTTGTAGTTGTCAGTTCTGAAACGAGTTGGGTAGAGAATGACCCGCATCGCCGGCCGGTGTGGCCGAGCGGTTCTAGGCGCTTCAGTCTGGAACCGCGAGACCGCTACGGTCGCAGGTTCGAATCCTGCCTCGGGCATGGATGTGTGTGATGTCCCTAGGTTAGTTAGGTTTAAGCAGCTCTAAGTTCTAGGGGACTGATGACCTCAGATGTTAAGTCCTATAGTGCGCAGAGCCATTTAAACCATTTGAACCAATGACCGCATGGACACAGAAGGCCGTGCACTACTACTGAACACGAATACTCAAAAAAACATTTCACGGTAATCAGTGTTTATTATTACGATATTGATAATCAGTCTTTATTATTACAAGTTGTGACGTACTACATAATCATATTGATAGGCAAGGAACATAAAATATATCACTACGCATGAAACTCTGCAAAGTATTTCTCATGCAAATTTACGTTACATTTGCGGCACATATTGACAGTTTTATTTTTACAAAGCGCACATGTTCCTCTGACCTGACCTGGCCAGAGAGGATAATATGTTGACCTTTTCGTATCTGAACAGGGCCATTGTCGACCCTGTGGATGTATGTATGGTTAATCACAAATGAGACATTGACGAAAGTCGCGATTCTGTCAGTCGGTGCTATTTTGAAAAGCGTTAAATGGGGTTTTTCTTATGATGAGAATATAGCGAGAGACAATTTTTATCTGAATGTCAATCAATGGAAACGCTGATATATGCCGATAAAGGGCAGTTATTCCTAGCTACGGCTATTTTCAGCGGAGTAATTATAACGGGAACGATTTCAATTCTGTCTGAAAGGACGCGCGGCCGCCATTCACATGGAAGAAGCAAAAGGCCGTTTTGATGCCAGTACGCAGCAGATCGCATGTGAAGCGCTGCTGAAAAGCCTGGGTGGGCTGTCGGAAAACGGTCAATTGGCTGTAAGTAGCTGGCCCACACAATGTTTGTTCCTTCTAACTGTGCACAGATTAATTATTGTCGAACTTCAATTGCGCGCTGTACTCCCTAGCTGTGAAACGGTAAGTAGTCGGAAGACTTGATTCACTCTCCACCTTGCAGATCTAACAATAACAATACTGCTGGGACGACAGTAATAACAATTAAGAAGAAAATATTGTGCTGTGTTGTCGGTCTGGGATATTAAACTTGAAAAACAAATTCACCACTCAACGGATCAAAGAAAACTGTGCTTTATTTTGATGCTAAGACGTAGCAGTTATGCTCTGAATAAAATATCGTTCAAATGTCCACCACTTACGCGCACGGTGGCTCCAATCGTTAATCAAGCTGCCCAATAATAGTGGCGTAATCTCGGCGGTAGCCTTACGAATGTTCGCCTCCAAATGTTAGAAAGTTTATGGCTTGTCAGCATAGACCTGGGCTATAACGTGACCCCAAAGAAAAAAAAAATGTGAGTGTTAAATAACACGACCATGGCGGCCACTTCACACAGATCTACGTCTTGAGATGATCCGGTCGCCAAACTGCCCCCTCAGCAAATCGAGCTTAGCATCACCTGTGACCCAAATAGTGCAATCCTGCTGGAACCACATGTTTTCAATATCTATGGTACTGTTCCGGCCACAAGAAATACGCGTTGACGGTAACGGTTCTTCTCTCTGCATCTACAAAGAATAAAAAGGCCAACGACGCCGACACGCCATAAACCACATAACAAAGTCAGTTTTTTCTGAACGGAATGCCACCTCATGGTCCACTCGTGAGTTCTTATCGCTCCAATATGAAAATTTTGCATATTGACAAAGCCACTCAGACAAAATTGCACCTCGTCTAAAACTCTTCAGTCAGGAGAGCTTTGTACTGAAGCAGGCTCAAATCCTTTCGCACAATTCACCAAGCTGATGTTTCAAATAGCCGTAACCGCTGAGATAGTCTTGAAACTGACACATCTAGCTCTTCCTCAATACTGGGCGCTGCTGCTGCTGCTGCTGCTGCGATGTTGTCCTCACTTCGCGCTTTACGTTGTCTTGTTTGTGGCTTCTCGACAAGTAGAGTCAAATCCCGATCAAACTTAGCCACAGTGCTGCATATTGACTGAATAGAGAAACGACAACTGAGCTGCCAATAATGGATTCTGAATGTTCAGGAAGCTTGAGTAGCTACATGATTAAACTTCAAACTGTACTGGATATTTTCACAACTGGAAGCACACAACAAAATATATTAGAAACTGGAAGTTAAAATTTTAAAAAGTATCATTCTTAACGAAATGCCGTTTATAGCACACTGACACCAGACGTCAGGTTTGGCCATGACGCCATCGTAATGAGAGACATCAACTACACATCGACGTCCAGTTCGTGTACATCAAGCGCAATATTAAGAACTACAGTTAAAAATAACTTTCATCCACTATGGAAGCGCAATACAGCAACCGCGATGAAATGAGCACCTCCAGATACTGTAGTTATTTCTTCCATTCGGTCCCATATCCTCGTCTACCTGTCTCACCATGCAGATTCCACACAACTGACAGGAACGTGGGCGCGCACGCACACACACACACACACACACACACACACACACACACACACACACACACACGCAGAAACTCGCTGCCATGACTTAAGGTGGTGCCCTCTTTGAAAATTAGAAAAAAAAGATTTCTTTGGTTTAAAATATTCTCTGTGATGCCTACTTTATTCTAGCGTTCATCTAGGTTCGCAAGAATGCCGTTATCGAGTTACAGTCTGATCTGTGAAAAAGTTTCTCCAAAAACAATTCACAGTGGGAACAAAATAGTCGACGTATAACTTCAACGATGGTCTAACATTCATTATCGAAATGCCGTTTATAGCACACTGACACCAGACGTCAGGTTTGGCCATGACGCCATCGTAATGAGAGACATCAACTACACATCGACGTCCAGTTCGTGTACATCAAGCGCAATATTAAGAACTACAGTTAAAAATAACTTTCATCCACTATGGAAGCGCAATACAGCAACCGCGATGAAATGAGCACCTCCAGATACTGTAGTTATTTCTTCCATTCGGTCCCATATCCTCGTCTACCTGTCTCACCATGCAGATTCCACACAACTGACAGGAACGTGGGCGCGCACACACACACACACACACACACACACACACACACACACGCGCAGAAACTCGCTGCCATGACTTAAGGTGGTGCCCTCTTTGAAAATTAGAAAAAAAAGATTTCTTTGGTTTAAAATATTCTCTGTGATGCCTACTTTATTCTAGCGTTCATCTAGGTTCGCAAGAATGCCGTTATCGAGTTACAGTCTGATCTGTGAAAAAGTTTCTCCAAAAACAATTCACAGTGGGAACAAAATAGTCGACGTATAACTTCAACGATGGTCTAACATTCATTATCGAAATTATGAACATGCTCGAACTTGAGATCGGACCAGCCTGTTACAACTTTTGCAAAAAAGCGGATGAAAAGCTTATCGAAAGAGTAGAGCTATGGATGACACAAGCTGCTAAAGTGGCCGCAGAATCATTATGGCCACGAAGATGGTGAATGATCTGCTATTGAAACTGGAAGGGTTACTGTATGGTCCAGGGATTGTTGACTAGAGGTATGTTTAACTCAACTACTAAAAATGTAACACAAAACTTCAATTGCGGTTTTCTCGAAACTGTATTCTTCAAACTGGCGGGAAATATAACTTGAGAACGGTACATACAATAGACGGAATTCGATAACGGCATTCTAACCTGAATTCTGTATTCGTCTGCTTAGCCGTTTTCCGATATGTTCAAAAGTCTGTTTCAGGCGCACGCTTTTCTTTAAATTTTCTGGACGAAGAAAATGACATTTGTTTCAACATGTCACCATTTCCTAAGAACTTAATATTTTTCAATTTTACTACGTACGCTGATATAAAATACATTGAAAATTGCTTTTACAAAATTATTTTGTTACAGTTTCAATAGGACGGCTTCGGTAATTCCCGCCGATGACCAATGTTGCGGCTGCAAGGGGTCCTTCCATCTGATGTAGCAGTTGCAGGGAGCGTCGTCCGATGTGGACACAAGTAATTTCTTAAAAACAAAGGTGTAAGGAATAAAGCAACTGTCATCAGTTTTAGCATTACCTTTTTTTTACTTGAAAAATCACGAAAATAATCTATTTCCCATGCTTTTTAAAGAGGGACTCCCCCTTAGGGTCAGAGGGGGAGGCTGACACTGTACGTCTGTCGTTTGGTGAACTTACCGAAGTATTCAAAACGTATTTCCAATCAACCTCGGATGTGTTGTCGATAAAGTTCGGGTTCGTCCTGTAGTAGAGACTATCCTGGCCTGAAGTGATTTTTACGAGGGACGTTCCAAAAGTAAATTTTTCGTCATTGTTTTTCACACGGAAACTTTATTTCTAAAAACAAATACACCATGGCACAGTGAAACACACACATTGTACTATTTCCCGACATGGTCGCCACCGACAAAGATATCTGTCGTAGTGTTCAATCAGTGTGAAGAAACCACTCCGTGCCCTGCGATGCACGGAATTGTTGCACTGTCTGCTCCGCCTCACGCCTAGTTTGGAACTCATGTCGCGAGAGTGCGGCTTTCAATGCAAGGAATAGGCGAAAGTCAAATGGGCAAGATCGAGGGTGAAGGCCAGACAATTCAATCTCTCCCATCCGAAGCGACGAATCTGATATCCTGCGTATGATTTTGCGTTGTCGTCCAAGAGTACAAGACGTTCACTAAAGAGCCCTTGTCCCTTTCGTAAAATGGCGAACCTGAGTTTGGTGAGGGTGTCGCTGTAGTGTGCCGCAATGGTGGTCTCTTACTGGAGGAAATCGTGGAGAATCACACCTTTCACGTCCCGGAACACTGTGGCCATTACCTGCGGAAGGTGACACTTTGAATTTTTTCCTTACTGTTGAACTCAGATGCTTCCATGTCATTCATGCGGCCTAGGATTATGAAATAAAGTGGTGCATCCATATCTTATCGCCTGTGCTGATTCTGAAGTCCGTTAACACCGTGTTCCGAACTCTATCAATATTGTTTTCATTCGTGGATGTGGAGGGATGCCCACTTCGACCTTCATCCTCCACTCTCTGCGTTCCTTCTCTGAACATGTAACACCAGCAACTAACCATTGGACGATACATACCCCTTCATCAGACACGGTCTGTAGGCGTTCATGGATGAGAGAAACACTAGGCCCACATGTCCGATCGCACTGGATAACAGCAAGCACTTTCATTGGTGACCATCTTGTCAGTATATGTCCGCCTGTCATCGTGATGTGTACTCAAATAACCTAGCGCACACCGGTCTGCTGCTACTCTCTTTTCTTTGATCCTCTGCGCATGTCATACCTCCTCCGCTGATGCCCCTTCCGTCGTTTAACCAGTAAGGGGTGTGGATTCATATGGCGTTTGATATGTCCTATGGTGTACTATAAAAACAATGCCGAAATTTACTTCCGTAGAAGCCCCCCCCGCGGACTTGCGCGTGGATACACTATCGATGAGACAGCACGGCCCAGTAATGTGTGCAAGATGTGGAACTGTGGAACACTTTGGACAGGTTTAGGGATCTTACGAGCGGGGGAGGGGGGGGGGGGGGACCAAAAGAAACCGGATTGTTGACATAAAAAAAAAATTATTGATGAACCTTTTTACAAAATTACTTCAGTCACCTTCAAAATACTCACCATTACATGCGATGCACTTGTCAAGTCCCTTTTCCCACTGTTGAAAGCATGTTTGTAACTCTTTAAGTTTGATATTGTCCAGTGCCCTTTGCGAAGCTGTTTTTACCGCCTCCACATCGTCATAACGCTCCCCTTTTAGCGTTTTTCTCATTCGTGGAAATAGGAAAAAGTCGCACGGGGCTAGATCCGGCGAATACGGAGCGTGGGGAACGACACACCACCTCTGAGATGCCAAATAGAGGGTCACTCATAAGGCCGTGGGTGCTGGAGCGTTGTCGTGATGCAGAAACCAGTCACCTGATCGCCAAAGTTCCGGGCGTTTCCTCCTCACATCCTCTCGCAGACGCCTTAAAACATCCAAGTAAAAGTGCTGGTTAACAGTCTGGCCAGGGGGTACGAATTCCCGATGCACAATTCCACGAACATCAAAAAGACAATGATCATCGTCTTCACATTTGACCTCACTTGCCATGCTTTTTTTGGTCTGGGAGAGTTGGGAGTCCTCCACTGGCTAGACGCCTGCTTGGTTTCTGGATCATACCCGTAACACCAACTCCCATCCCCTGTAATGACTTTGTTCAAGAAGTTTGGATCACATGCAATCTCTGTTCTCAAGTCCTGACACACATTCATGCGGATGGTTTCTTGCCCCTGTGTGAGAAGGCGCGCAACAAATTTAGCAGCAACACGTCTCATGTGCAAATTCTCACTCAAAATCCGCTGGCACGAGCCCCAACTGATTCCTGTCTCTGCTGAAATTTGGTCGATGATCTTTTGGCGGACCTTTTCAATGTGTTCCTCATTTCGCGATGTTGAAGGGGGTCCAGAACGAGCTTGGTCTTCAACACACATCTCACCACGTTTAAAGCGCCCAAACCACTCGAACACCTGTGTGCGGCTCATAGCGTCCTTCTGGAAAGCTTCCTGAAGCATTTGGTGTGTCTCCGTTGCAGTTTTTTTAAGCAGGAACAAAATTTCACACACTCTCTTTGCTCTTTTAAAGTTGCCATAACGACTTCGCAGAGGTAACCCGACAACAGTCAGAAAAACACAATACCGCACGTTCAGCTCTACACTGACGCCGTCTGCACAGCTGTTTCATGAAGGTCTCTACTAACACCATCTAGCGTGAGAACCCTGAACTACGTCTTCGAGTGGCAGCGCCCTCGGAGTCCGGTTTCTTTTGGGCCCCCCTCGTATGTCACCATCCCCGATGCATTGTTCTACCTGTCCGGCAGCGTCAAGCAGAAGCACGGACCTCCGCAGCTCCTCGCAGCGGACAAGGCTGGGCAGTGAGGCAGGAGGAGAGCACACGTCACGCCACGTCACCGTGCTGAAGCGGGGCGCTGAAAGCCCCGTCGCCGCCCATCGATCCCGCCATTACGCCGGCCACAATGGCGGGATTACTGCCTGCGGCGGTCCCTCCACTCTCAGCACGCCCAAGTTTCCACTGGATTACCTCCTCCACCGCGACGACAGCTTCCCAGTTATCGCCACATTACTTCGCTTGTTCAGCTCTTCGGCAGGTACGTCCTACGTCTCTCTGTCTCTCTCTCTCTCTCTCTCTCTCTCTCTCTCTCTCTCTCTCTCTCTCTCTCTCTCTCACACACACACACACACACACACACACACACACACACACATACTGGCCAGTGCCATGTGGCGCTCAATCCCTGAACAAGTAAGTGGTACTGTTTCTTTTTCTTCTACACGATTTTTCTACTTGTTGTTGTTATGGTCTTCAGTCCTGAGACTGGTTTGATGCAGTTCTCCATGTTACTCTATCATGTGCAAGCTTCTTAATCTCCCAGTACTTACTGCAACCTACATCCTTCTGAATCTGCTTAGTGTATTCGTCTCTTGGTCTGCCTCAACGATTTTTACCCTCCACGCTGCCCTCCAATGCCAGATTGGTGATCCCTTGATGCCTCAGAACATGTCCTACCAACCGGTCCCTTCTTCTTGTCAAGCTGTGCCACAAACTCCTCTTCTCCCCAATCCTATTCAACACCTCCTCATTAGTTATGTGATCTACCCACCTTATCCTCAGCATTCTTCTGTAGCACCACATTTCGAAAGCTTCTATTCTCTTCTTGTCCAAACTATTTATCGCCCATGTTTCATTTCCATACATGGCTACACCCCATACAAATAATTTCAGAAACGACTTCCTGACACATCTATACTCGATGTTAAAAAATTTCTCTTCTTCAGAAACGCTTTCCTTGTCATTGCCAATCTACATTTTATGTCCTCTCTACTTCGACCATCATCAGTTATTTTGCTCCACAAATAGCAAAACTCCTTTACTACTTTAAATGTCTGATTTCCTAATCTAATTCCCTCAGCATTACCCGATTTAATTCGACTACATTCCGTTATCCTCGTTTGGCTTTTGTTGATGTTCATCTTATATCCTCCTTTCAAGACACTGTCCATTCCGTTCAACTGCTCTTCCAAGTCGTTTGCTGTCTCTGACAGAATTACAATGTCATCGGCGTACCTCAAAGTTTTTGTTTCTTCTCCACGGATTTTAATACCTACTCCGAATTTTTCTTTTGTTTCCTTTACTGCTTGCTCAATATACAGATTGAATAACATCGGGGAGATTCTACAACCCTGTCTCACTCCCTTCCCAACCACCGCTTCCCTTTCATGCCCTTCGACTCTTATAACTGCCATCTGCTTTCTGTACAAATTGTAAATAACCTTTCGCTCCCTGCATTTTACCCCTGCCACCTTCAGAATTTGAAAGAGAGTATTCCAGTCAACATTGTCAAAATCTTTCTCTAAGTCTACAAATGCTAGAAACGTACGTTTGCCTTTCCTTAATCTTAAGATAAGTCGTAAGGTCAGTATTGCCTCACGTGTTCCAACATTTCTACGGAATCCAAACTGATCTTCCCCGAGGTCGGCTTCTACCAGTTTTTCCATTCCTCTGTAAAGAATTCGTGTTAGTATTTTGCAGCTGTGACTTATTAAACTGATAGTTCGGTAATTTTCACATCTATCAACACCTGCTTTCTTTGGGATTGGAATTATTATATTCTTGTTGAAGTCTGAGGGTATTTCGCCTGTCTCATACATCTTGCTCACCAGATGGTAGAGTTTTTTCAGGACTGGCTCTCCCAAGACCGTCAGTAGTTCTAATGTAATGTTGTCTACTCCTGGGGTAGATTAGTTCCGGCACAGACGACAATGGCCTTGTAAGATCAGTTGAAAATAGTACATAGTGACTCGAAAAGAAGTTATAGGACCACAGGCGTCCGCAAAAGGATGGGGTGCAAATAGGTCACTTGCCCCCTCCTTGAATCTAAACCTTACAGTCATCACAAAATTCTCTGGATTTCTAGCAATGACTGTCCGCGGTCGTTCTGAACAGCCAATTTTGCACGGTCAAGCACGCTAAAGAATATTGTGTGTTTTTCGTATCGATAAGCATAAATGTGGTTCCTGAAGAGGGGCAGCAGCCTTTTCAGTAGTTGCAAGGGCAACAGTCTGGATGATTGACTGATCTGGCCTTGTAACAATAACCAAAACGGCCTTGCTGTGCTGGTACTGCGAACGGCTGAAAGCAAGGGGAAACTACAGCCGTAATTTTTCCCGAGGGCATGCAGCTTTACTGTATGATTACATGATGATGGCGTCCTCTTGGGTAAAATATTCCGGAGGTAAAATAGTCCCCCATTCGGATCTCCGGGCGGGGACTACTCAAGAGGATGTCGTTATCAGGAGAAAGAAAACTGGCGTTCTACGGGTCGGAGCGTGGAATGTCAGATCCCTTAATCGGGCAGGTAGGTTAGAAAATTTAAAAAGGGAAGTGGATAGGTTGAAGTTAGATATAGTGGGAATTAGTGAAGTTCGGTGGCAGGAGGAACAAGACTTCTGGTCAGGTGACTACAGGGTTATAAACACAAAATCAAATAGGGGTAATGCAGGAGTAGGTTTAATAATGAATAGGAAAATAGGAATGCGGGTAAGCTACTACAAACAGCATAGTGAACGCATTATTGTGGCCAAGATAGATACGAAGCCCACACCTACTACAGTAGTACAAGTTTATATGCCAACTAGCTCTGCAGATGACGAAGAAATTGAAGAAATGTATGATGAAATAAAAGAAATTATTCAGATTGTGAAGGGAGACGAAAATTTAATAGTCATGGGTGACTGGAATTCGCGTGTAGGAAAAGGGAGAGAAGGAAACATAGTAGGTGAATATGGATTGGGGGACAGAAATGAAAGAGGAAGCCGCCTGGTAGAATTTTGCACAGAGCACAACATAATCATAGCTAACACTTGGTTTAAGAATCATGAAAGAAGGTTGTATACATGGAAGAACCCTGGAGATACTAAAAGGTATCAGATAGATTATATAATGGTAAGACAGAGATTTAGGAACCAGGTTTTAAATTGTAAGACATTTCCAGGGGCAGATGTGGACTCTGACCACAATCTATTGGTTATGACCTGTAGATTAAAACTGAAGAAACTGCAAAAAGGTGGGAATTTAAGGAGATGGGACCTGGATAAACTAAAAGAACCAGAGGTTGTACAGAGATTCAGGGAGAGCATAAGGGAGCAATTGACAGGAATGGGGGAAATAAATACAGTAGAAGAAGAATGGGTAGCTTTGAGGGATGAAGTAGTGAAGGCAGCAGAGGATCAAGTAGGTAAAAAGACGAGGGCTAGTAGAAATCCTTGGGTAACACAAGAAATATTGAATTTAATTGATGAAAGGAGAAAATATAAAAATGCAGTAAGTGAAACAGGCAAAAAGGAATACAAACGTCTCAAAAATGAGATCGACAGGAAGTGCAAAATGGCTAAGCAGGGATGGCTAGAGGACAAATGTAAGGATGTAGAGGCCTATCTCACTGGGGGTAAGATAGATACCGCCTACAGGAAAATTAAAGAGACCTTTGGAGATAAGAGAACCACTTGTATGAATATCAAGAGCTCAGATGGAAACCCAGTTCTAAGCAAAGAAGGGAAAGCAGAAAGGTGGAAGGAGTATATAGAGGGTCTATACAAGGGCGATGCACTTGAGGACAATATTATGGAAATGGAAGAGGATGTAGATGAAATGGGAGATATGATACTGCGTGAAGAGTTTGACAGAGCACTGAAAGACCTGAGTCGAAACAAGGCCCCCGGAGTAGACAATATTCCATTGGAACTACTGACGGCCTTGGGAGAGCCAGTCCTGACAAAACTCTACCATCTGGTGAGCAAGATGTATGAAACAGGCGAAATACCCTCAGACTTCAAGAAGAATATAATAATTCCAATCCCAAAGAAAGCAGGTGTTGACAGATGTGAAAATTACCGAACTATCAGCTTAATAAGTCACAGCTGCAAAATACTAACACGAATTCTTTACAGACGAATGGAAAAACTAGTAGAAGCCAACCTCGGGGAAGATCAGTTTGGATTCCGTAGAAACACTGGAACACGTGAGGCAATACTGACCTTACGACTTATCTTAGAAGAAAGATTAAGGAAAGGCAAACCTACGTTTCTAGCATTTGTAGACTTAGAGAAAGCTTTTGACAATGTTGACTGGAATACTCTCTTTCAAATTCTAAAGGTGGCAGGGGTAAAATACAGGGAGCGAAAGGCTATTTACAATTTGTACAGAAACCAGATGGCAGTTATAAGAGTCGAGGGACATGAAAGGGAAGCAGTGGTTGGGAAGGGAGTAAGACAGGGTTGTAGCCTCTCCCCGATGTTGTTCAATCTGTATATTGAGCAAGCAGTAAAGGAAACAAAAGAAAAATTTGGAGTAGGTATTAAAATTCATGGAGAAGAAATAAAAACTTTGAGGTTCGCCGATGACATTGTAATTCTGTCAGAGACAGCAAAGGACTTGGAAGAGCAGTTGAATGGAATGGACAGTGTCTTGAAAGGAGGATATAAGATGAACATCAACAAAAGCAAAACAAGGATAATGGAATGTAGTCGAATTAAGTCGGGTGATGCTGAGGGAATTAGATTAGGAAATGAGGCACTTAAAGTAGTAAAGGAGTTTTGCTATTTGGGGAGCAAAATAACTGATGATGGTCGAAGTAGAGAGGATATAAAATGTAGGCTGGCAATGGCAAGGAAAGCGTTTCTGAAGAAGAGAAATTTGTTAACATCCAGTATTGATTTAAGTGTCAGGAAGTCATTTCTGAAAGTATTCGTATGGAGTGTAGCCATGTATGGAAGTGAAACATGGACGATAAATAGTTTGGACAAGAAGAGAATAGAAGCTTTCGAAATGTGGTGCTACAGAAGAATGCTGAAGATTAGATGGATAGATCACATAACTAATGAGGAAGTATTGAATAGGATTGGGGAGAAGAGAAGTTTGTGGCACAACTTGACCAGAAGAAGGGATCGGTTGGTAGGACATGTTCTGAGGCATCAAGGGATCACCAATTTAGTATTGGAGGGCAGCGTGGAGGGTAAAAATCGTAGAGGGAGACCAAGAGATGAATACACTAAGCAGATTCAGAAGGATGTAGGTTGCAGTAGGTACTGGGAGATGAAAAAGCTTGCACAGGATAGAGTAGCATGGAGAGCTGCATCAAACCAGTCTCAGGACTGAAGACCACAACAACAACAAGCATAAATGCTTAAGATTAGATGGGTAGATGAAGTTACTAATGGAAAGGTGCTGAATCGAACTGGGAGAGATCTTTATCTCACAACTTGACTAAAGTAAGGGCTCCATTGATAGGACGTATTCTGAGCCACCAGCATCCCTGTCACATTCTGAACTTTCTATGATTGTCTCTTTCTGCTTTGTTTCTGTTTTCTTTCTTCAGTCTCATCTGTTAATGCTACCCCATTACTTGCCGCCGCTCTTATTCAGACCTACCAACTTCTTCACACTGTTACCTTCTGTATTGCTGTCACACGTTTCTGTTGACGCCACTACTCACATTCGACAAGAAAATAAAGAGTAAACTGTTTAGTCCAAATAAGAGTCGGGGCGTAGAATGTCAGAAGCTTGAACGTGGAAGGGAAACTAGAAAATCTGAAAAGGGAAATGCAAAGGCTCAATGTAGATATAGTAGGGGTCAGTGAAGTGAGGTGGAAGGAAGACAAGGATTTCTGGTCAGATGAGTATCGGGTAATATAACAGCAGCAGAAAATGGTATAACAGGTGTAGGATTCGTTATGAATAGGAAGGTAGGGCAGAGAGTGTGTTACTGTGAACAGTTCAGTGACCGGGTTGTTCTAATCAGAATCGACAGCAGACCAACACCGACAACGGTAGTTCAGGTACACATGCCGACGTTGCAAGCTGAAGATGAACAGATAGAGAAAGTGTATGAGGATATTGAAAGGGTAATGCAGTATGTAAAGGGGGACGAAAATCTAATAGTCATGGGCGACTAGAATGCAGTTGTAGGGGAAGGAGTAGAAGGAAAGGTTACAGGAGAATATGGGCTTGGGACAAGGAATGAAAGAGGAGAAAGACTAATTGAGTTCTGTAACAAGTTTCAGCTAGTAATAGCGAATACCCTGTTCAAGAATCACAAGAGGAGGAGGTATACTTGGAAAAGGCCGGGAGATACGGGAAGATTTCAATTAGATTACATCATGGTCAGACAGAGATTCCGAAATCAGATACTGGATTGTAAGGCGTACCCAGGAGCAGATATAGACTCAGATCACAATATAGTAGTGATGAAGAGTAGGCTGAAGTTCAAGACATTAGTCAGGAAGAATCAATACGCAAAGAAGTGGGATACGGAAGTACTAAGGAATAACGAGATACGTTTGAAGTTCTCTAACGCTATAGATACAGCAATAATGAATAGCGCAGTAGGCAGTACAGTTGAAGAGGAATGGACATCTCTAAAAAGGGCCATCACAGAAGTTGGGAAGGAAAACATAGGTACAAAGAAGGTAGCTGCGAAGAAACCACGGGTAACAGAAGAAATACTTCAGTTGATTGATGAAAGGAGGAAGCACAAACATGTTCCGGGAAAATCAGGAATACAGAAATACAAGTCGCTGAGGAATGAAATAAATAGGAAGTGCAGGGAAGCTAAGACGAAATGGCTGCAGGAAAAATGTGAAGACATCGAAAAAGATATGACTGTCGGAAGGACAGACTCAGCATACAGGAAAGTCAAAACAACCTTTGGTGACATTAAAAGCAACGGTGGTAACATTAAGAGTGCAACGGGAATTCCACTGTTAAATGCAGAGGAGAGAGCAGATAGGTGGAAAGAATACACTGAAAGCCTATATGAGGGTGAAGATTTGTCTGATGTGATAGAAGAAGAAATAAGAGTCGATTTAGAAGAGATAGGGGATCCAGTATTAGAATCGGAATTTAAAAGAGCTTTGGATAACTTACGGTCAAATAAGGCAGAAGGGATAGATAACATTCCATCAGAATTTCTAAAATCATTGGTGGAAGTGGCAACAAAACGACTATTCACGTTGGTGTGTAGAATATATGAGTCTGGCGATATACCATCTGACTTTCGGAAAAACATCATCCACACAATTCCGAAGACGGCAAGAGCTGACAAGTGCGAGAATTATCGCACAATCAGCTTAACAGCTCATGCATCGAAGCTGCTTACAAGAATAATATACAGAAGAATGGAAAAGAAAATTGAGAATGCGCTAGGTGACGATCAGTTTGGCTTTAGGAAAAGTAAAGGGACGAGAGAGGCAATTCTGACGTTACGGCTAATAATGGAAGCAAGGCTAAAGAAAAATCAAGACACTTTCATAGGATTTGTCGACCTGGAAAAAGCGTTCGACAATATAAAATGGTGCAAGCTGTTCGAGATTCTGAAAAAAAGTAGGGGTAAGCTATAGGGAGAGACGAGTCATATACAATATGTACAACAACCAAGAGGGAATAATAAGAGTGGACGATCAAGAGCGAAGTGCTCGTATTAAGAAGGGGGTAAGACAAGGCTGTAGCCTTTCGCCCTTAATCTCCAATCTGTACATCGAAGAAGCAATGATGGAAATAAAAGAAAAGTTCAGGAGTGGAATTAAAATACAAGGTGAAAAGATATCAATGATACGATTCGCTGATGACATTGCTATCCTGAGTGAAAGTGAAGAAGAATTAAATGATCTGCTGAACAGAATGAACAGTCTAATGAGTACACAGTATGGTTTGAGAGTAAATCGGAGAAAGACGAAGGTAATGAGAAGTAGTAGAAATGAGAACAGCGAGAAACTTAACATAAGGATTGATGGTCACGAAGTCAATGAAGTTAAGGAATTCTGTTACCTAGGCAGTAAAATAACCAATGACGGACGGAGCAAGGAGGACATCAAAAGCAGACTCGCTATGGCAAAAAAGGCATTTCTGGCCAAGAGAAGTCTACTAATATCAAATACCGGCCTTAATTTGAGGAAGAAATTTCTGAGGATGTACGTCTGGAGTACAGCATTGTATGGTAGTGAAACGTGGACTGTGGGAAAACCGGAACAGAAGAGAATCGAAGCATTTGAGATGTGGTGCTATAGACGAATGTTGAAAATTAGGTGGACTGATAAGGTAAGGAATGAGGAGGTTCTACGCAGAATCGGAGAGGAAAGGAATATGTGGAAAACACTGATAAGGAGAAGGGACAGGATGATAGGACATCTGCTAAGACATGAGGGAATGACTTCCATTGTACTAGAGGGAGCAGTAAAGGGCAAAAACTGTAGAAGAAGACAGAGATTGGAATAGGTCAAGCAAATAATTGAGGACGTAGGTTGCAAGTGCTACTCTGAGATGAAGAGGAAAGGAATTCGTGGCGGGCCGCATCAAACCAGTCAGTAGACTGATGAACAAAAAAAAAAGAGTGACATTTGTTAAATTCCATGTATTCATTACTATTACATATAATCGTCGTAATTATCGTAATTATACACTGTGTCCCTCCTAAAGGTCACGAGGCGCATTTTCGTGGTGTTTCGGCGGCTATTTGTAACTTTGTTTCCGCGATGTATAGCTGGACTCGCCTAAAACAAATGACGTCCATCACGTCTTTCATGCGACGGCCAGTGTCGTCGGAAAGCGTCGGTTTGTTTCCCATTACAAACAAAATGATTTTTAAAGCGAAATGCTACGTGACCACTCGATAGAGCGGTCGAAAAATAGTGTAGTGCGATATTCGCATTAACGAAACGTATTCACAGGGACAATAAAACAAGAAGAATAATCAGTACTCCAACTGCGACCGAGCACCACTGCTCCTCGGCGGCAGCAATCAGCTCTGGCAAGAATAGCGCAGTCGCTGCTGGATTACTAGTTATTCTTCCTGTTTTATTCTTCATGTTTTATTCTCCCTGTGAATAAGTTTCGCTAATGCGAATATCGCAATACACTATTTTGCGACCGCTCTATCGAGTGGTCACGTAGCATTCCGCTTTAAAAAGCCTCTTGTTTTTAACGAGAAACGGACGGTTTCGTCGACGCTAGGCGTCGCATGAAACATGTGATGAGCAGTACCTGTTTGCACTGGCTCCAGCTACATACTGCAAAAACCGAATTTGCAATATATGTCCAAACACCAGAGAAAATGCGTCAGGCGACTTTTAGGAGGGATACCCTATATATGCAGGCGAAAGGAGTTGCAGACGTCTAAAAAAATGAGATTGACAGAAAGTCCAAATTGGCTAAATAGGAATGTCTAGAGGACAAATACAAGGCTGTAGAAATAAAGAAGTTTTCTGGACAAAAGAGAAGCAGCTGCATGAATATCAAGAGCTAAGTTGGCAGGCCAGTTCTAAGCAAAGAAGGAAAAGCTGACACATGGAATGGATACACAGGACGGCTATACAAGGAAAATGAACTAGAACGCAATATTATAGAAAGGAAAGGGGAAGTAGATGATGATGAGATGGGAAATATAATAGTACAAGAAGAGTTCCTTGACAGAACAATGAACGGAGAAAGTCAAAAGAGTGCCCCTCGATTAGACGGCATTATCTCGGAATTTCTGATTACTTGGCAGAGCCAGCCATGACAAACTACTCCACTTGGCGTGCAAGATATATGAGGCGGGGAAACCATTCTCAGACCCCTGGAAGAATGTAATAATTCCAATTCCAAAGAGGCACAGTTGCTGACAAGTGTGATTAATATCGGCCTGGTAGCCTCAGCAAGGTCAGTTTGGATTCCGGAAGCATGTAGGAACACAAGAGGCAATTCTGACCCTTCGACTTATCTTTAGTCTGAAGATAGGAAAACCAACATCTATAGCATCTGTAGATTTGGAGGAAGCCCGAAATAATGTTGACTAGACTACAATCTTTGAAATTTTGAAGGTATTATACAGATAAAAATAAGTAGTAAAAAGACATTTACAAACTGAACAGACTGCAATTATTAACTGAAGGACACACAAGGAAACAAGTGATTGAGAAGAGAATAAGACAGAGTTGTAGTCTATCGCTTATGTTATCCCATCTGTACACAGAGCAAGCACCAAAGGAAACAAAAGAAAAATTTGGAGACAAACTTACTGTTCAGGGAGATGAAATAAAAATTTTGACGTTTTCCATGGTACTGCAAGTCTGAGAGAGACGGATAAAGACTTGAAAGAGGAGTTAAACTGAGTGGATAGCGTCTTGAAACGAGATAATAAGATGAACGTCACTAAAAGTAAACTAAGGGTGATGAAATGTAATCGAAATAAATTTTTAAATCAGGCGATGCTGATGGAATCAGATTAGGATCTTAGCCGCTGAAAGTTCTGCATCAGTTTTGCTATTTCACCAGCAAAATGAATGGTGATGGCCGAAACATCGACGATATAAAATGCAAACTGGCGAACACAAAAAGCGTTTGTGAAAAAGCGGAATTTTGTTAATATCGAATATAAATTTGAATGTTTGGAAGACTTTTCCTTAGATATTTGTCGTGTGTTGGCTTGTATGGAAATGAAACATGGACGGTTAGCAGTTCAGACAAGAAGAGAATAGAATCTTTTGAAATGTGGTGCTACGTAAAGATACTGAAGATTAGGTGGGGGATGATCATGTAAGCAGTAAGGAAGTACTGAATGAAATTGGGTGAAAATGAACTTTATGACCCAACTTGACTTAAAGAATGGACAGGGTGACAGGATTCATCCTTACACATCAGAGAATCGTCAGTTTGCTAGTGTAAGCAAGTGTTGGCGGGAGGGGGGGGGGGGGGGGGCGGGGTGCATTGTGGCGGGAGACCAAGGGATGAATACTGTAATAAGGTTCAGTTGGATGAAGCTAGCAGTAGTTATACGGAGATGATGAGTTTTGCATGGCATAGAGCAGCCTGGAGAGTTGCATTAAACCAATATTCGGACAGATAACGCGAGTAACATGCCGAACTTCTGTGTCTTCCCGAATGAACCCTTCACGCCGCAGCCAGGACTTCGCTGAAACATAACTTTCATGCAGATCTGAACTTTGAGCCAGGCAGAATTTGAATCAGGATGTTATTTTACCGCCTTTGCAGTACCCCAGTGAGCAATACCAGCTCACGTAAGAAAAGACCTGCTAACTTCTCCATTCAGTCATTAACTCCCTACCTTTATTTCAGAACGTATTTTCAGGTGCTATCCATTATGCTCGATGTTTCGATTGCTGACGTAGTTGTCTTCGTCAGGCGATGCGAGAGACCGTGTTAGACCTACTCACTCCCTGAATTCCAACCATGGAATTAACTTTTGCAATCCGCAGTCCGCTTCCATAGCTGAGTGGTCAGCGCGGCAGAATTGCATGCGCGAGGCCCGGGTTCGATTCCCTGCTGAGTAGGAGATTTTCTCCACTCTGGGACAGGGTGTTGTGTTGTCCTCATCATCATATCATCCTCATCGACACGCAAGTCGCCGAAGTGGCGTCAACTATAAAGACTTGCACCAGGCGACTGGTCTACCCGACGGGAGGCCCTCGCCAGACGACATTTCATTTCAACTTTGGCAGATATTCAAACGACATCATCGCCTGAAAGCCTACCATAGTTATTTGCCCTTGCAGGGAATTTTCTGGGCCCCTTATTTGATTACAGACGGATATGAATACGACATCAACAGCACGAAACATTCTAAAATGCCGTAGTGACCGATCATGATGAAGCGACAGAGCACATCTGCTCCAGATTAACAGACTTTAGCGGGGTCCTGATTGGCTCTCGGACGCTATTTCTAGCCTATGTACACTGGTTTGTAAACCACGATCTACCGTATGATGGAGCTTCCCACGATGTCAGACATACAGATTCTTGCCTGACCCGTAGTTGTCTACCTCATGATAGAACAATCAGCCATAGAAATAGCGTTCTCGAATACCCTTCGAGCAACAAAACTATATTTTGAGATCCGCCCGAAAGAATGGCAATTGGTATGTACAAAATATGTCCTTTACCTTTGACTGCAGACGGTTTCCGAGATTATTTTATACTGAAAGTAAAAGACGATGTAATCAACGTCATATTTCTAAAATATTACTTCATAATGTTCTGAAACAGTTATCGCAACTACGCACCAATCAGTCATGATGGATTTACTCGTATGGAGGTTCCTTGCCTATACTGTGATTTTTCCCAATCGTCTCCTCAAAATCCTCTTACTAAGTGAGTTATCACCTAAAACGCAAAAAAAGGAAAGAGGAAGATAAGTGTTTAACGTCCCTCGAGGACAGGTCATCAGGGACTCGGCTCAGTTTCGGAACGGCGACTGATAAAGAAGCATATCCTTTTCAAAGAAACCATACTGTCATTTGCCTTAGGCGGTTTAGGTAAGAAACAGAAAAATAATTGTTCACATGGGATACATTTGTGCTATGCAATTGCTAACTACTCAGACTTCGCGAGTGCACTGAAATCCATCCACTGTCTATATTCCCAGTGCTATTTCAGGAACTGCATTGCAAATTGACAGTCTCTATATGGCAAATTGGAAATTTGTGGTAAGGTCTTATGGGACCACACTGCTGAGGTCATCGGTCTCTAAACACACGCACTACTTAATCTTACTTAAGCTAACTAACGCTAAGGATGACACACACACCCTTGCCCGAGGGAGGACTCGAACCTCCGACGGGGGGAGCTGCGCGAGCCGTGACAAGGTGCCTCTGACTGCACGGCTACCCCGCGCGGTCTCTGTATGGCCTCCTTGGTCCTTCTGTAGCATATACGCTACACCCAAATTTTATTTTTTATAGCTCAAGGAGTCAACTAAACTCGCTGTGCCCGATTGAAGTATATACTTTACACCACGTGCTTTCTGTGTATCGCCTGTTTTCGTTTTTGCACGTCCCCAGCAGTTGGCAACATCTGCATAAAGAAAGCTGTTTATGCATTATCAGCATGGCTTCGAGAAATAAAGTTATTTTCTGTTTGTTTTTAGTATTTGTGTACTAGAATGTGTAATATGCTGATATACAATACACTGTCGAATTAGTGACTGTTTACTTCATCACATGAATTCAGTGATACAAATTAATTGAGGTATGACAAATGGATATAGCATTCTGGAACAGTCTTCATCAAAGCACTGGGACGACATTGGGCATTCCAGTGACATTGTTTTCAGAACAAATTAACGCATTAGTGCCTTAATTTAGTTTAAATAACTGTTGTCCCAAATATGAGAAACATCCCGACGGTATGTCACTGAATACTGACTCTATATGAAAAAAAAAATTATCGGAACTCCCTGAAGCATTGTCAGACAAGGTCGAAACAAACTAAGGAAAAAAAAAATTATGAAGAGCACGACTTGCAATGCATCTGCGGAAGTTTATAGACTTGACTGCTTATATGTAAATGGTTTCAGGATTTACGCTAATTATATTCCTTTAGTATATATATATATATATATATATATATATATATATGCAGTGCCTTTATTGTATCCTGCTCTCATTAACACAGGCACATGGAACAGTTGTTTTCATATCGGAGACTTAACTAAATTGATAATTTTTATTTTATTTTCTGAGCTTTTCAGCCAGTTCCTCATCAAACTAACAATGTAATTATCGCTGTCGCTATCTATAAACGCTTTTGTACGGGAACAACTAAAAAACCTGCGACGGAGGTTTTTTTAACGAGCGGCAGAGAGCTGATAATTATCCCTGCTGCCGCTGGAAGAAATTTTGATCGCCAAACATTGGCCGACAAGGAGAAGTGTGGTGTTGTGTCCTGAAGTGATGCATTATAACCAGTGCATCCTCAGTGCAGTTTTTGCTATTTTTTGACACTTCTGATATTTTAGATAGTGCAATGAATGTCTGATGATCACGATAATGAGTGTATTAATCACGTAAGGGTAAATACCGGTGACAAAAATTGTATTTCATCAGTAGAATGCTTTAGGTCATCAGTGGACGTTAGGGAGTTGATTGGGGAGTTATTTGTGATGGTTAAGAATCTATACAGATGATTCATGTGTAAGAGGATCTCACCCAGTCAGGCTTAGAACAATCTGAAATGTACGGTAGTGTGCACGGTTTATGTACTCACTCTGATCGAGTATTGGGGCACTTACTAGTGGACATTAATATTGGGTTTGCCCACCCTAAGCCTTTATGACGACTTGACATTTTCTGGGAGCACTTTCAATGAGATGTGTGAATGTCTGTAGAGTGGAGGGATGACAGCCCGTTCTTCCTCAAGAGCCGAAAACAGAGAACGTAGTCATGTTGGACGACGGATCTGGAGCGTAACCGACGTTGTAACTTATCCCAAAGGTGTTCGTTGGGTACAGGTCGAGGCTCGGGGCAGGACAGCCCATTTCAGGAATGTATTTGTGCACCGTCCATTGACTCACAGACGCTGCTTTATGAAACGGCGCACTGTCTTGTTGATACAAACAACTAAGTGTTCCTCTAGAGTACGCAATACAAAATGCTGTAAAATGTGTTCATGTTCTTCGCCATTTAGCATTTTCTTAAGCGCAAAAAGTCACGAAAAACATCCACTTATCGAGACACTACTTCCTCCATATTTCACTGTTGGCACTGCACATCCATCGGTTTGCAACAGGATATAGTGTGACTCATCAGTCGAAAAGACTCGTTTCCAGTCATCCACTGTTCAGGGCTATTGCTCTTTACGTCACCTCAAGCGTCGCTTAACACTCCGTGTAGCAACGCGCGGCTTACGAGGAGCTGCTCGACCAATGTACACCCTTCTTTGTAACTCCCTACGCACTATCACTGCGTTAGCTGGAATGCTGGTAGCATTTCGGACCTCACGAGTGATTCTTTCCGCTGATTTCATGCGATTTTTTTATAACATCCTCCGCAATGTTTGACGGTCACTATCCGTCTGTAGATGAGATCAGCCTGGTCCTGGTTTATCTGTGGTTGTCACTTCTCGTAGCCACTACACACTGACATCCCAACAGTCGATTTGGGCAGCTTTAGAAGGGTTAAAATGTCCCTAATGGATTTCTCACCCAGATGACATCCAGTAACTGGTCTACATTAGAAGTCACTGAGCTCCACTCACCGACCCTTGTTGCTGTTACTGCTTCTCTACTGACTGCCTCGTTCTACCAGGTGTACCGGTATGAAGTGAGCGTTAAGATACAAATGTGTCGATAGGGAACATTTGTTGTGAACGAGCCTTAATTTTTTTTGTTTGGTTGGTATGACATCTGTCAAAGATATTTAGTATACATCAAGTCATGGAACAAACAACATCATATGTTTTCATCGAGTTAACAACGTCGAATTTTGTACCAGAAAGTGATGATTTGCGGAAAGCATTAATTTTTTCTTTTCATTTGAAAAAAGGTGCTGCAGAGTCGCATCGAATGCTTGTCGAGGCATATGGTGATCATGCTCTATCAGAAGCAACATGCAAAAGATGGTTTCAACGGTTCAGAAATAATGATTTTGATGTAAGAAATGAAGAACGTGGAAGACCACCAAAAAAGTTCGAAGATGCCGAATTGCAAGCAATATTGGATGAAGATGATACTTTGAGTCAGAAGCAAGTGGCAGCGTTGCTAAATGTTGCACAACAAACAATTTCTGACCGTTTGAATGTTATGGAAAAGATCCAAAAGTGTGGAAAATGAGTGCCACATGAATTGAATGAAAGACAGATGAAAAACTGAAAAACCATTTGTCAAATTTTGCTTCAAAGACATGAAAGAAAATTAATTTTGCATCGAATTGTCACTGCCGATGAAAAATGGATTTATTTTAAGAATCCTAAACGGGAAAGATCATGGTTCAAAATGGTTCAAATGGCTCTGAGCACTATGGGACTTAACATCTGATGTCATCAGTCACCTAGAACTTAGAACTACTTAAACCTAACTAACCTAAGGACATCACACACATCCATGCCCGAGGCAGGATTCGAACCTGCGACCGTAGCGGTCGCGCGGTTCCAGACTGAAGCGCCTTTAACCGCGTGGCCACACAGGCCGGCGAAAAATCATGGGTTAATCCGGGACAACCATCAACATCGAATGCAAAACCAGATCGATTCGGCAAGAAGGCAATGCTCTGTGTTTGGAGGGATCAGAAAGGTGTGGTGTATCACGAGCTCCTAAAACCCGGTGAAACTGTGAATACTAATCGCTACAGACAGCAAATGATCAATTTGAACTATGCATTGATCGAAAAAAGACCAGAATGGGCCAGAAGACATGGCAAAGTAATTTTTTTTACACGACAATGCACCTGTACACAAAGCAAAACTGGTTCAGGATACAATCAAAACACTTGGCTGGGAGCAGATACCCCACCCGCCGTATTCCCCAGACTTGGGCCCTTCCGACTACGCCGGCCGCGGTGGCCGAGCGGTTCTAGGCGGTTCAGTCCGGAACCGCGCGACTGCTACGGTCGCATATTCGAATCGTGCCTCGGGCATGGATGTGTGTGTGATGTCCTTAGGTTAGGTAGGTTTAAGTAGTTCTAAGTTCTAGAGGACTGATGACCTCAGATGTTAAGTCCCATATTGCTCAGAGCCATTTTGAACCGTCCGACTACCATTTGTTTTCATCAACGGAACACGCATTGGCTGAGGAACACTTCGATTCCTACGAAGAAGTCGAAAATTGGGTGTCTGATTGGTTTGCTTCAAAAGACGAACATTTCTATTGGCGTGGTGTCCACAAATTGCCAGAAAGGTGGTCAAAATGCATAGAAAGCAATGGTCAGTACTTTGAATAAAATGTTTTTACTTTTCAACTCAAAATTAGTGTTTCATTTTCACAAGAAAACGCTCATTTCATACCGGTACACCTGGTATACCTACGCGCCTGCCTTTCATAACATGTAATGATCAATACGATATTGCAGTACCTGTGTTATTCTGAATACGATGTCCAAAGGAACTTTGAATCATATTCAGAATACATGCCTGTCCAAAGCAACAGGCACTGCGGCGACTACCGCTCTTGGTAAGAGGGAAATCCGGGTTCGAGTCCCGATCCGGTACAAATTTTCATTGTCATCATTCCATTCTACAGCTGATGGTTGACCATATTCGCAGCTGTGAATCCATTTAATGTAATGATCAAATCCGTATTATACAGTGCTGTCCAAGTACTTTGATCACATAGTGTACATCTTGCGTACCGACCGCCAAGACATGGCAAGATAAAACAGGGCTCGTACGTCGTTCTTCCATCGCTCATCGCTCCATATGCGCGAGTGGAACGGGAAGGGAACTGACTAGTAGTGGTACAAAGCACACTCCTCCAAGCACTGTATGGTAGCTTGCGGAGTATGTACGTGTGGAGAGAGAGAGAGAGAGAGAGAGAGAGAGAGAGAGAGAGAGAGAGAGAGAGAGATATTGAAGATTGATATTAGAAACCCTTTCGCGCTAATCATAATTTGAGATTCGCGAGCAGTTATATCAGCCTACTCCGTATGACGATAAAACTCGGGCGCCGTCCGGTTATAAATATAACAGGTCCGCAGACTGACAGATACGGCGACGCACGTTTGTTTAAATCATCTGCAATGGCAATCGCGGCGCCGCCTCGCCGACTGCGCGGTTTTACGGCCCGTAAATCTGCCAGCGGGCAGCCAGACTGCGAGATCTGCCCCCTGCACACGCGGACGCCGCTTCGCCACAGAGACTGGCAGGTCGCAGACAGTGAATGAACCGTTCTCCACTCCACACGCGACTTCCCTCTCTTAGGTTAGCCGGCCGGGGTGGCCGAGCGGTTCTAGGCGCTACAGTCTGGAACCGCGCGACCAGTACGGTCGCAGGTTCGAATCCTGCCTCGGGCATGGATGTGTGTGATGTCCTTAGGTTATTAGTTGGGTTTAAGTAGTTCTAAGTTCTAGGGGACTGATGACCTCAGCAGTTAAGTCCCATAGTGCTCAGAGCCATTTGAACCTCTCTTAGGTTAAGTGAAGACTGTGGCGACGGGAAGGGCATCCGCCTACAAAGTTAAATTAAGTTTGCCTCGTCACGAAAAAAGCGGATGAACTCTTGGAAAGACAGACAGATTACAGTAAGGTGGATCGTTGTTATACTTGTTGTTGTTGTTGTTGTTGTTGTTGGTGGTGGTGGTGGTGGTGGTGGTGGTGTTGCTGTCATCAACTTCAGTATGAACACTAGTTTGCTGAAGCTTTCCATGCCAGTATTTCCTGTGCAAGCCTCTTCCTCTTTTCGTAACGACCGCAACTTAATATCATTTGAAGCTGCTCGCTATGGTCATGCCTTGATCTCTCTCGACAATTTTGCTCCCCCATACTTCCTTCCCTTAGTAAACTGAAGGTTCCTCTATCCTCTAGAATGTGTGCTATCGACCAATCTCTTCTTTTAGTCAGCATTCACTGTACACTTCATTTCTCCCTAATTGGATTCAGTACTTTCCTATCAGTTATTCGATCTACTTATCTCGTTTTCAACATTCTTCTGTACCACTACATTTCAAAAGATTCTACTCTGTTCTTGTAAGACAGGCTTATCGTCCACGTTTCACTTCCGCACAAGGCTAGACTCCAGACAGATACTTCAGAAAATACTCCCTAATGTTTAAAAAGTTATTCCATATTAACAAATACCTCTCTTTCAAAAATGCTTTACGTTTTGTAGCCATTCGGTATTTTATACACTTTCTAGTTTGGCCTTCATCGATTATTTTGCTGCCCAAAAAGGAAAATGAATCTACTACTTTTGGTGTCTCATTTACTAATCTGATTCCTTCACCATCACCCGATTTAATGTAATTACATTCCACTAGCTTTGTTTTGATTACGTTAATTTTATAACGCCTTTTCAGAACACTATCAATTCGGTTCAACTACGCTTCGAAGTTCTTAACTGTCTCTGAGAGTATCTGCCGCATGATGAACCAGACCGTACAGTACGTGTTAGAATGGTGAGTGACATCTCGTGCACAGAATTCTTGCATACTGCTAGGTCCGTTGCTTGTATACAGGGAAACTATACATCGTCGTTTACACTAGTGCTTTGCATGGCGATTATCACTTACCCGCGGCATCGTACACGTAAGTCGTAACTATAACATAAACGTCGCTACAAGTCGTACAAACTGTAACAGAATGAGTTATCTGAAGAGTGCCTCGTAGTCTATGGTGCGTACGACGTCTGTTGCAGAATATGATATCACAGCGGGTAACCACAGTATAAAAAATTACATTCCTCGCCACTATATAATACGATAATGGCCTGACTAAATTCTAAAACTTTCAATGTTATATTATGGTTAGGTTGTAAGTAGAGCTAGCATTGTTATGTAATTACATTTTTTCTTCGCTTTTACGCACTGGCATCGGGACAACAGTTTCTCCAAAAGGCTAGCGGCCTGTAGTTTTCCGACTTCGAGCGATTTATATCGATTCACAAGTAGGGAGTGCGTGCGCCACTCAAAATTGCAAATAATGCTCTTTAAAGAGTTCACGACTGTTTATGTTGATGATTCCGAATACGCCGTGATTTAAGAAAAATGACCTCTCATATGCAAAATGTCCACCCATGAAACAAATTTAGCCGCGCGGGATTAGCCGAGCGGTCTGGGGCGCTGCAGACATCGACTGTGCGGCTGGTCCCGGCGGAGGTTCGAGTCCTCTCTCGGGCATGGGTGTATGTGTTTGTCCTTAGGATAATTTAGATTAAGTAGTGTGTAAGCTTAGGGACTGACGACCTGCTGCATCCAAATTATAATCTAAATTAAGATCTTTGGTTAAACAGGGAAACGCTTTCACAACTGATGAACAGATTGTGCCATCCCACTCGTGCAATAAGCAGATCGAGTGCTCCATGGAGTCCCAACTAGAAATATATACGTAATGATGTGTACAAAGAACGGAGCAGTGCAAGCGTCAAGCAGCAATCGTTAATAACGCAGTTTTCGCTTGCTGCGCCCATTGTAAATCGTTGCACTAATGATGTAACTGTTCACTGCCTATATAACTTACCGTAAATTGTTTGCAGTCAGATCGCGTTACTAAATTTGTTTCAAAAGTTCAAATGTGTGTGAAATCTTATGGGACTTAACTGCTAAGGTCATCAGTCCCTAAGCTTACACACTACTTAATCTAAATTATCCTAAGGACAAACACACACACCCATGCGCGCGAGGGAGGACTCGAACCTCCGCCGGGACCAGCCCCACAGTCCAAGACTGCAGCGCCCTCGACCGCTCGGCTAATCCCGCGCGGCTAAATTTGTTTCATGGGTGGACATTTTGCATATGAGCGATCACTTTTCTTAAATCATGGCGTATTCGGAATTACTTTTCAAGATAATCCCATTTCTGAAAACCTTGCGGTAACCTTACAAACGTGACACATTATCATGGAAAAATTCATTTCTGGGGTTCGGAGTATTTTGCACCAGCGTCAATAACACACAATATCCTCCTCTGCCAAGTTCATTGGTGAGAATGAATGTTTCACTCTATTCTAAATGGACTGTGGGAAGCATTTGACCGGAGGCGTGGTGTTTTGTACGCCCACGCCATTCAATTACAATAATTACTGTTGTTGTTTTGAGCATTTGCGCCATTATTTTTGTTACTCTTGCTCTCAAACATGTTCGCCTCGTATTCAATACTTACCCAGCGTCTGGCAAGCAGTCTGTAATTCGCTGATTGAAGTACTTGACCCTCTTCCCCTATACGAAACGCCCGTAGTGCCGCTCCTCTTTGTTCGCGTGTTATTCTTCGTTGAAACGCAACGACAGCTCACAATTGGGGCAACTGGATGATGGCTGCACGTCTACGAGGCTCTTCACGCAACATTCCAGGCAGCAGGCGCCGAACATTGTCGTCATCGCCATTCGCTTGCGATTTGAACAACCATATGCCGTGTGTCTGTTTCGCTGCGGCCTTACTATCATTTTTTTTATCTTCCTATAGATCAGCTGGTATCACGCAACTATATCAATTCCTCTTTTTCTTCCTTGTTGTTGTTTCCCGTTCCTCCAATCCTCCTTCATCTTCTCCCCACGTTGTCTTTTCGTTCCTTTCTTCTGTCCATGTTCGTTTCCGATTTCTGATTCTTCTGCACTGAAAGCCTTCTAAATTTAGTATTTTATTCTTAAAAATGTTTCTGTCTCCTTTCCCAAGCTTTGATGTTGTTTCTTCCTAGTTTTTTCCTTATTTCTGTAATCCATGCTATTGTCGATTTCTTCTTCCAGGTATTCGTTTCGTTACGCCTTTCTGATTCATTTGCTAGAAGTTTCCAAAAAAGATTACTCTTCTTTTAACTATTACTTCTGATATTTTCTCTATATTTTTGTAGATCACCTCATTTCCAGACATCTTTAGTCTGTATTCAAAAAATGGCTCTGAGCACTATGGGACTTAACATCTATGGTCATCAGTCCCCTAGAACTTAGAACTACTTAAACCTAACTAACCTAAGGACATCACACAACACCCAGTCATCACGAGGCAGAGAAAATCCCTGACCCCGCCGGGAATCGAACCCGGGAACCCGGGCGTGGGAAGCGAGAACGCTACCGCACGACCACGAGCTGCGGACTTAGTTTGTATTGCACCCATTAATTTTCGAATAATCCGTCTCTGAAGTACCTCTATTCTGTCCAGCTTATAGTTCATCGTTAGGCATCCACATTCATATAAACATTCCGATCCATTTCTTATTGTAAATATTCTTTGTCAAACTATATTCTCTCTCCATTTCATTAACTCCTAAATCTACTGCAAATTTTTATAGTTCATTTCGTTGTTTAGTTTCTCCATGGTATTTAAAGTTAATTACTCGCTTTATTTTACCTATTTGTGTTTGTATGAATTTTGGTGCATTATTTATATTTGTCATGGATTTTGTTTTTTCAGCTGAAACTTTGAGACTACTTATATTTCTATTTCTCCCAAAAGATTCATTTGAATACCAGTGTCTGTCAGATTTTCTGAAAGTACTGCGAAATTGTCTGCAAAAGACAAGCAGTTTATTTTAATTTCATTTGTTTTACTTCCTGGAATTACTTTATTGTTTCTATTTCTTCCCTTTATACGTACTTTTATTTATGGAAGAGTACATCGGGAAAAACTGTCTTATTCATCCTCCTTGACCAGAATAGCGACCTGTACATACCTGAATAATAAACTCAAACGCAGGAGGCTCGACTTTCAGCTACGGAGATGGAACTTGCGAAGACTTCCGTTAAGACCTTGTGGTACGCATCTGGTGATGACGATGGGGCGGACTAGACATCTTCCGAACTGAACACCAAGCGGAGTTCTCGTCTGCTTCAGTCTAGCGCAATTCGCAGCCTGCCAGCATTTTCATCAAATGGCTGCACGAGAGAATGTGGCGGTGCAGTCACGATGAAGAGTACACAGTGTTTGTTATGAAACTCGCACTACTTGAGAGAGCCCCATGACAAACGAGTGATCGTAGGTCAATGAGACACCGTGGAAACATTTATAAGGACATGCTGAAGAGAAACGACGACTAAACCACTGAAAGGAACACGATTTAATTTCCACATGTGAGGATAATATTTGTTAATTGTGTACCGAGTTTACGGTCCAGGGTACAAACATTGCCCAATGCGACGACCATCTGTATTCACGACAGCCTGCAACGACACTAGAGAATGCTTTACTGCTGCCTGAAACTACGGTGGACAATGTAATGTTCAGCTGCCGTGACACTGCTCGTGCACTTTTGCGTCCAGCATTCTCAGCCATGGCAACAATTTGTGGCGCAAATGGACGCCAGCCTCTCCCAGGAGCAATTCCCACATCGCCATGTTCTTCAACCCTGGCGCGTAAAGAGGACCTCTCCCTATTCCTTTAATGCGTCGATACTGACAAAGAGCAGTAACACTATTGCTGTTGTTTCGATCAAACAGCTTTACGTTTAAAACCCTATTCACCTTCTCCACACCCATGTTGGCTGTCTGCATCTGTAATGCTCACTAATGCTTATGATTCAGCCGTATGTCGCCGTAACAGTAACGACACTTAACAGCAAGCCATGACACTAAAACTATTAACAACGCAAATCCTGCAGTGTACAGTCTAAACGTCATTCCTACATAACTGGGCGTCCATACAGTAAAATTTTCCGTCTACACTGGCTCGTCCTGTGAAAGATTAATTATAATCACCCTGTATCTTTCGGTGGAAACTGACTGCAGCTGCAAACTACGTACAGCGCTTCATCCCGTTCGTACTTATCAATAATTGCGAGCTCAAAGCGCAAATTACGAGGGCTATCCACAAAGTACATTACGTTTTGGAATTAAAAATAAATAAAGTATTGGAAATTTTTTTATTATATACAGATGAAAGCCACACTTAAATACTACTCTTCTACATAGTTGCCATTTAAATTAAGGCACTTATCGTAGCGATAGACGAGCTTGGAAATCCTTTCGTCGTAAAATTCTGCCGCCTGCCCCTTCAACCACGTGGCGACTGTCTTTTGGGACAGAAAATGTATGATTTTTGTGTATTTCCTGGAAAGAGGCACTACAATAAACTCTCAAAGGTATTGCCAAACTCTGCACAACCTCAGAAGAGCAATACAAAACAAGCGCAGTGGAAAGTTGGGCTCAAAGATCTTGCTGATTTACGACAACGCCCGGGCCCACACGGCAAATGCCACTCGTGAAGTCCTCGAATCTTTTAAGTGGGAGTTGTTTCCTCATCTGCCGTACAGTCCCGACCTGGCACCGAGCGACTTCCACTTATTCCCAGCAATGAAGAAGTGGTTGGCTATGCAGCGTTTTGATGACGACGCACAGCTTCAAGAAGAGGTAACCACGTGGTTGAAGGCGCAGGCGGCCGAATTTTACGACGAAGGAATTTCCAAGCTCGTCCATCGCTACGATAAGTGCCTTAATTTAAATGGCAACTATGTAGAAAAGTAGTATTTAAGTGTGGCTTTCATCTGTATATAATTTAAAAAATTTCCAATACTCTATTTTTAATTCCAAAACGTCATGTACTTTGTGAATAGCCCTTGTACTTCCGGCACTGCAACGAATGTCTGCCTTGGAATGACCAAAAAAATCCGGATTTAAATACAGTCGAACATATTTGGTCATCGATAGTTGGAGACAGGGACCTGCGTCGTAAACTCTTCGTAATCATGTTTTGCTATGTGGGAGAGCACCGGGCGACGTTGGTATATTTGTAGCCCCACAGTCCTGTACATCGTTCGAAGACTCAACAAACTATTCGACAATGATGGTGGTATTTAAATGAAAAAAATATTTTTATTTCGTAATTTACAGAATTATTTTTTAATTTTTTGTTGGCAAACTAATGCGATGATTCCCTCATGACAATAGTTTTGGCCAATAAAGATTCAAGAGCCAAACATCTATACACTGATAAGCTAAAACATTATGATCGTTTGCTTAACAGCTTGTTATCCGTCTTTGGAACGAAATACGTCACCGATTCTGCGTATAAGGTTCAAAATGGTTCAAATGGCTCAAAGCACTATGGGACTTAACAACTGAGGTCATCAGTCCCCTAGACTTAGAACCACTTAAACGTAACTAACCTAAGGGCATCACACACATCCATGCCCGAGGCAGGATTCGAATATGCGACCGCAGCAGCAGCGCGGTTCCGGACGGAAGCGCCTAGAACCGCTCGACCACAGCGACCGGCTGCGTATAAGGGATCCGACAGTTTGTTGGTAGGTTCGTGGAGGTATGTGGAATTAAATATCTACGAACAGGTCACGTAATTCGCGTAAATTACGAGCCGCTGATCTGCGTACGCTGTGATGGCGCCCAATAGCGATTCACATGAGTTCCTTGGGAATTACATCAGGCGAATTTGGTCGCCGAGACATCAACGTGAGTTTACTATAATGTTCTTCAAAATACTGTACCACGGTTCTGGCTCCGAGACACGGAAAATTATACTGCTGAAAGATGACATCACCGTCGGGAAAGATATCAAGCATGACGGGATGCATGTGGTTCGCAGCTGTCAGCGTGTCTTCAATTGCTATCACAGGTCCCATGCAAGCGCAGGAGAGTGTCTCTCATAGCATAATACTGCTCTCACCAGCACGTTTCGACCCGCCGTTTACCTCTATGACAGCGTTTGGGGAGAAGACCGCATCATCATCATCATCATCATCATCATCATCATCATCAGCCAATTCAATCATTAGATGATGTGGCCTCTTCGAGTCGTGGATTCAGGTAGGCTTTCAGAAGTCTTCTCCAAGTGGGACGGTCTTGGGCAGTTCTCTGCCAGGTGTTACCAGCGATCTTCTTGATGTCTTTGTCCCATCTGTCTGGTGGTCTTCCTCTAGGCCTCCGGTGCTCTCTCGGACTCCACTCCAGTACTAACTTCGTCCATCTGTTGTCTTTTCTTCTTGCGAGGTGGCCAGCCCACTGCCATTTCAAGGAACCTACTCTCTCTAAGATGTCATTAACCTTCGTCACAGACCGGATGTCATCTGCCCTTTTCCTGTCCTTTCTTGTATAGCCCAGCATTGATCTCTCCATGGCTCTCTGTGCTGTCCTAAGTTTCCCTTTTGTGAATGAGTTCAGTGTCCACGTCTCGCATCCGTACGTCATCACAGGAAGAATGCATTGATCAAATACTGCTTTCTTCAGATTTACTGGCATTTTTGATCTGAATACTTTTGAATTCTTCCCATATGCTTGCCAGCCAAGCTTGATGCGTCGATAGATTTCTGGTCTTATGTCTCCCTTCATATTTATAATCTGGCCAAGGTAGACATATTCACTGACCTCTTCTAGTAGACTGTCCTTGACTTTCACATCTCCAGCTGGGACCCATTTGTTGGATATTACTTTTGTTTTGGAAAGGTTCATGTTCAAGCCAACCAGCTGACATTCCGATGCAAGATCTGTAACCAAGTTTTGGAGCTCTGCGAAGTCTTTGGCCAGTAAGGCAATATCATCAGCAAATCTCAAGTTGGTAAGCCTTCTTCCATTAATTCTAATTCCCTTACCTTCCCAGCTCAGCTTTGACATAGCCATTTCCAATACAGCAGAGAACAGTTTTGGGGAGATGGGATCGCCTTGCTTGACACCCCTCATGATGCGGAATTCTTGAGTTGATTCGCCGATGTTAACATAAGCTGAAGAATTCTCGTAGATTTTCCTGAACACTTCAATGTATGCTGCTCCCACTCCTTGCTCACTCAAAGCTTGGAGGACAGCTACATGGCTAACGGAGTCAAATGCCTTTTCAAAGTCAACAAAGGCAATGCAGAGAGGCAGTTGGTATTCATTCGCTCTGCTTATCACTTCACTGACGGTCAGAATGTGGTCAATAGTGCTAAAATTGCTTCGGAATCCAGCTTGTTCTATAAGTTGGGCTGAGTCTAGGGTGGAACTAATTCGGTTTAACAAGATCTTTGTAAAAATTTTGTACAAAATTGAGAGCAAGCTGATAGGACGGTAGTTTTTAATATTGTGAATACTTCCGCATGCGTGTATGTATTTCAAGTGTTACTTCCTCTAGCAGGGCTGGCAGCACTTCGGCAAGAAAATGTGCCTGTCTTTTACCCGTTATAATTTCCTCAATTAAGAAGGACCAATCATGAGATCTCCATTATGACCGCGCTAAACGTTCAAACTTCGGTACCTCTAATGTTCAACCTGCCTCAGGGAGTACGGATTCTCAGCAGCCCAATAACGCATATTTATTACTTTTTGCTTTCGACGATTTGCTATCGTAGCTTTGAAAGATTCTCTTTATTGATGAAGAAAGAACCCACGAGGATCATTTCAAAAGTCTACACACTGCGGATGCGAGACTGTTACAGTGGCGTGATCAGTGTAAAATTCGTAACAGTTGTGAGCGAGACTTGGGGCCTGACGGTCGTTTACGTGTTTCCTGGTTCGCCCGGCTGCGTCGTGAACTGAAAGCGAGTCAGGTCGGATTACACATAGTGACCAGTGGTTCTCCATCGAAATCGAATCTCTAAGTGGAAAGAACTCAAACGGAAATTTACAACGCTTTTAGAGAGGTGTGTGGAAATAGTGTAGCGGATCGTAGAAGAGTATCATGTTGGTCTGCCCGTTTCCGTGAACGTCGGGTGAGCACTGAAGACAACCCAAGAAATGGAAGATCACCAACTGCAACAGACTACAAATGGTTCAAATGGCTCTGAGCACTATGGGACTTAACATCTATGGTCATCAGTCCCCTAGAACTTAGAACTACTTAAACCTAACTAACCTAAGGACATCACACAACACCCAGTCATCACGAGGCAGAGAAAATCCCTGACCCCGCCGGGAATCTAACCCGGGAACCGGGGCGCGGGAAGTGAGAAAGCTACCGCACGACCACGAGCTGCGGACGCAACAGACTACACCTCTCAGGTTATTGTTAAAGACATTTTGAAAGAAGATCGAAAACAAATAATTTGAGGAAATTGTATTTGAGGCCAGAATGTCGGACACATCAGTTTACAGAATCATAACTGAAAAGGTAAAGATGAGAGGAGTTGCTACCAGATGGGTTCCGTGTGGTCTGAGTGAAGCGCAGGACAGGTCGCAAAAGAATTCCTTCTATGTTATATCGAACAGAAGGAGAACGGTTGGTAGAAGTAGCTGTTGACCTGCTGAGACCTGGATACAAAGCAATCAAAGGTGAAACTGATGATGGAGTCATAGCTACAGAGTGCTCCAGGAGACATAAGTAACAGGCGCGTACTACATGCTGTTTTTGCAAAATGTTCTATGCCCGAAAATTCGTAAAAGATGGGCTGACGTGCTTGCAGCTCGTGACCTCAATTTTGCACGATAACGCAAGACCGCATATTACCCTGCCAGTGAGGGAAACGCTCGTCAAATACGGATAGGAAATGCTTGCCCATCTACCACATAGTCCTGATATTGGCCCACCAGACCTAGACTTGTTTGCCAAATTGAAGGAAAAACACCGCGGTAAACGATTTAATACTTTCAGTGGGGTGACCCAAGTAATCAAACAGTTCACCAATGAAGGTGCCCTATTCGGAATACAGAAGTTGCCAAAACATTGGTAAGCTGTCACAAGCAAGAACGGAGATTATATTAATCTCCGTTGTACAAAATATCTTTACAGGACTTTAATATAAAGTCCTGTAAAGATATGTTGTACAACAAAATTATTTTCTTCATCCTTATCTTACAGCGTGCAGAACTTTTGAAAATCACCCTCGTACTATTCTAATGTCGCGACAGAATTCCATATATCGTCTGCAATGTCTACAAATACGGAAAACGTGCGGCTGACTTATTCTACATCTACCATACTCCCCAAGCCACCTGACGGTGTGTGGCGGAGAAGCACTCGCAATTTCTTTGAAGCTAATGTGTGAATTGTGAGCAACAGCTGCCAGAACACCTATTTCGTTCGGCCTGCTCGCTGTAGGTTTGTTCCCTACCCTCTGCTTAAGTAATCAAGTGTCCAAGATTTTTTTTTATTCACTGTAATTGTCATTCTTGTTTCATCTTCAACTGTTCTCGTCACGTCCCTTCTGCATTCTCCGTAAAGAAGTACGGTATCTAGTTTCTCCTGGCTTGTGAAAGAAATTTATTTTCTTAAACTAACGAACTCTCTACAAATGCGAACTAAACGATGAGAACGGAAGCTGCATTTCCACTGCGCCCCTGAAGTACAGGTATAGCGATCACTCAAAGTTCCTTCCTTATATGATATGAGGTATTTCCTTTTTCAGATATGAAATTATGAACTTCCGGGTACTACAGAAATCTAATTCAGGTTTAAAAAGGAATTCTTACTTCTACTTATTGCAATTTATCAGAAACTACTAATAGTTGTCTGAACAGTGAAACGCGGTTGAATTGATCTCTTTTCAACTATAGTACTAGCAGCAGAAATTATTGTGGATCCATTTAAAAAAGAGAAGTCGATACCGATATCTTAGCAAATAAATATCTACGAAACTATTATACAAGTAGGTCATTTCGTGAGGACTTTCTCATAATTTATACGAGAGAAAGCAGAGCTACGGTATCCTGCAAATAGTTCGGGAAATATTTTGGAGGAATTGATTGTCGAATCATCGTGTATATAACAAAGAAAAAAATCTCAATGGTTGCTCATTGTCATCTTATATCTGTGGACGTTTGTTTATGTATTTAACCTGGCAAGTCCTCTCTTAGATCTAACGAGGCATTTTTTCCAATTACACAAAAATATCAAATTGTGAACGAGACATACTGATTGTTAATTACTGCTTCGCCTCTTCCATACTAAAGCAGCTTAGTGTGTAGACAATGAAAAGTGTGTTTTCAGGGTTGGTCTCTCATCAACGAACTGTCTTTCGCTCTTTGCGACAGATTCACTTGGTGACTCCTGCCTTTTCTTCTTTCTTCCTGTTGCTTAAAAATGGTTCAAATGGCTCTTAGCACTATGGGACTTAACATAGGAGGTCATCAGTCCCCTAGAACTACTTAAACCTAACTAACCTAAGGACATCAAACACATCCATGCCCGAGGCAGGATTCGAACCTGCGACCGTAGCAGTCGCGCGGTTCCGGACTGAAGCGCCTAGAACCGCTCGGCCACCACGGCCGGCTTTTGCTTAAAATTCCGAATATGTAACAATATGTCACATAAACATCTCACATAGAGACAAGGCTTCACTGGAATAAAAATAAATAAATAAAATAATTATCTACACATTTACCGTAATTAATAACTATCACAGACAGATCACGAAAACATTACCAATGTAATCAAATAATACGAAGTGTCCGTTTTTAGCTAAAACTCTTATTTCTGTTTTGATGTGGCAGTTCAGTACACATACGTTGTCAAAATTGTCGACTATGGACGAAAGAAGACCTGGAAACAGTAACTATTACATCTTAGTTTTCAAGTTATTTTTGTAAAGTATTTTGGAAGCTGGCGATCCCCAGTGCGCGCTAACTCGAAGTCTTATCTGCTCCTGTAACGGTCACTGTTCGAAACAGGAGAACTGCCCGTGGTGGTTAGTTTTTGAGTCAAGTCAACACACACAAGTTAAGTTGGCACTATAATTCAAATATGTCACATTTCTATTTCTGTACTTCTAAATCGAATCCTGTATCTACTGATGTTTTTCAAGTTTATTGTTAGATCGGTGAGGCATATCTGTATCATTCATTTTAATGTTTGCAGTTGCCCGAGTCTGAACGACAGAATCAACAAAATTATATATACGTGGATGTGTATTCTGAAAATTAACGCCGAAAGCTCTGTGAAAAGCCTCAGAAGCATTGGCTGTTCTTTCAGAGCTTGTAGTACTGGAAGTCCAAATTCTGGGCAGAAACCTAACAAAACAGCCAGTATAACCATTTACCTACATCGGTGTTATTCTATTTATAATCGGAGATAGCCCTGATGCCTTTCCGAAATGTGTTTCCAGCAACAACGATCAATTGTCATGTGCTCCACAGGAACATTACAATCCATTTCCAACTTGCTAGTTACAAACGAGCAGTAGGAACCGGCACTCGTATCACGGCACTCAGAGAAAGTGACTAATGACGACAGTGCTACCAACAGTACAGTGCAAATATTTTCAAGGAGCAAATAAAACACTCGTGCGCAGTCGACCCGTTTATGACATACCTCATCGCGCGCAGTCGACCTGGTTGCTGATGTAATGCTGAAACTGCTCATGCGCAGTTGGGCAAACAATGAACCTTGTCCAGCGCAATCTCCACCCATATAACGACTTTCTGAAAGATTATGAGATCTGACCACTGGACTGAAACATTTACACCACTAACAACGGGAAATGCCGCCTCATAACTTCTACCGATAATCTCCACAACAAGAAAATAGGGATACACTTCAATGTCAAATGGGAAAGAGTGACGGATAAATACCACAGTCAAAATTGCACAGAAACGAATGTAACTTACTACCTTTTCATGAAAACCTCGTCAAGTTCGACTCGTCCACCCAACGCCGCTGTCCAACGAGCTTCATGACTCCGGAACCGAATTTGATGTCTGTTTTTACTGTGCCTCTCTAAAGACGCTGAACGGCAACAGTCGCCTAGAAAACCGTGATAGATCAACCCGAAAACCCCGTCTGCACACGGCAACGCCCTTTCGGAATCTCCCAGTGTAAAAAATAAATCGAACCATTACCATCCGTCACAAAAAAATTCGGTGCTAAGGACTCGGTGCCACAGAGGTCGAACACTTTCAGACGAGAAGAGCATGGCCGGAGAATTGCAGCACCTAAGATTGGTGGTTCGAATGAATGCATACTCCGACTGTCAAACTGACCGGTGTCGCACTCTCAATCAAAGCCTTAGAAAAAGGTTGAGACTGATATCGAGGAAGAATTAGGGACGGCGACTATCACTGAAACAACCGGTTTTCGGTTATACCGGCTTCTTTCAACGCCAGTTTAAGCAAGTGTTAAAACTGCTAAGAATAAACCGTTTCTGAAATAACCGATTTTCGGTTTTTTATTCCTATTATTTCTTGTAATAAACGAATAGACGCAAAATATTAAATAGCCAAATAAAAGAAAAGTTAGTACGTCCACCATTCGCTGCTTTTCTCGACAAATGATAAGTGATTGAACACTACAAAAAAAAAAACCACCAGTATTCTCCTACTGATTCTGATTTTTCGAAACTCTGCTCAAAAATCGCGTCGTAATCGAGGATCATACCACTATTTGGGCACTACGAATAGTCAGTGCTAAGGGGTGAAAACTGAGGCTGAGGAACTATAGTTTCTATGTTATTTTGTCGATTTTCAACAGCTACAAGATGGCATATAATGTAGACACAGGCAACAGATCGGCTAATTTCTAATTTTATTGTAACCTATTAAAGAATCGTCGAGTTTAGGTTTTCTCCTTATATGATATCGCAAGTTTGTTGTGGCTCATCCCGTTCTTAATCTTTTAAAGCATTGTACTTCACTGATACCGCTCTTCATAAAATACTTCCAGACTAGGGATGGTGTCATTCTGTATTACAACTAACGTCTGACGACAATGTTATTAAAATAGCATTGATCGCTTGTACTATTTTCTGTAATAACGCAATATTTCAAAGGTCTGGGAATACTGCGAATAAAAATTACTCTTTTTTTTAAAAAAAAAAAAGGATTATTTAAAAGACAAAAACTTTAGCACTGCTGTTATGGCTAATTAATATTTCGGTTTCCTTGCCTGGTTACTCGTAAAAAAATAAAGAACATCTGTTGTAACCGAGAGCAAACAAGCACCGAAAAATAGCAGTTATTCAGAACTAAAACACCGGTATCGGCCTGTTTTTCCCATCACTAGGACGAGTAGCCAAACATCGCAGATCTACCTTAAGCTGGTCCAATAACCGGAAAGACCGGTAGACTCCTACAAAAACATGGCGACCAGAGTACTACGCTCCCTTCAACTAAGATAAGAAGTCGTCTTTGTGATGTTAAAGACGACCTACGACACGTGTTCGTGGCATGTCTTGAGTGAGGCAGATTAATCAGAACAGTCGAAACATCCTAGCAAATGAGCTATCACCGAGCACTGCCTCGAATGCAATCACGAAATGAAAAACAATGAGTCTAGGTGCAATTGTCAAGTTTCTACCACTGAAAAATTAAGGCGACCATCGAAATAAAGACGTCATACAACCTTATGAACAGCGCCGGAAGTTTCAATAAGACAACTGAGTCGGGCGTCGATGTATTTGTGCATAAAATGAGAGCAACGATTTGGCTGTATATCCAGAGGCACACTATTAACCAATCACGCCGATAAAGCCTCAGATGTCTCATGTAGGTATTTTCACTGGTCATTTCCTACTATCGCTAACAGAACCTCTGTATAGTGCAGCTTTCTTGCAGGACATTTAGAAGTTTCTAGGTCACGGGTGTCATAAAATACCGGCCAAGATGGGAAAACACACTTGGTGGCCAGACACGAAGGCTCCGGCCTCATCCCATTTAGTTCGCGCGGCTCCCCCCGTCGGAGGTTCGAGTCCTACCTTGAGCATGGGTGTGTTTGTTGTCCTTAGTGTAAGTTAGTGTAAGTTAGATTAAGTAGTGTGTAAGCCTAGAGACCGATGACCTCAACAGTTTGGTCCCATAGAACTTACCACAAATTTCCAATTTTTCAACCCATTTAGCAGGATTAGGTCAAGAACGACCCATCACCTCCGGCCGGAGAACAACACCTTTCCTCGGATACTTGCTCAGGCCAGGTAATATTTCACAACCTGGTTCCCTTGACACATGGCTTTCATGATATGTGAAAAAAAGTGCAAGCTGGGTCTAGAATGATCGATATTTTCCAAATTCATGCTGCTGGAGGAGGTCAGTCTGTTCGCGATACCACCCTACGTTTGATCTTAGAATACGTTCCACTGTTCTCCAACACGCGTGTGTCAATAAGACAGGACGGTAATTTATATAAATTCTGGCATCCCCAAGCGGCAATACGGGGCAGCAATGGGGCGTAGCGTAGTGTCTTACATGTTATGGGAGTCGTGTCTGTTATAGTATTCTTATCTCACAAGGTGGCACATAAGTTAAGGCACTAGACTCAACTTGTAGAGAGAGCGGCGGCTGAAATCCGCTACCGATCACCCGGATTTAAGTTTTCCGTGCTTTCTCTAACTCGCTCAAGCCAAATGCCACGATGGTTCCCTTGAAATGTACAACACGTAATTTGCTTCCTTATCCTCTCCTAATCTAAGGCTATTCACTGTCTCGAACGACCTCGTTGTCAATGGTATCGGAAACCCTGACCTTCCTTCCACTATTCTTACTGCAACCACATTGCAGGTGGTATATAGTCTATGCCGGTGTCTATTTCTTGAACACAATAAGTCAAATAATGATGTAAAAAATTGCAAAGGTAGTTGAGTGCACTGAACTGTACGTAGACCAGATATGTAACAGTAGAGAGTATACGACGTACAGAGAGAGAGAGAGAGAGAGAGAGAGAGAGAGAGAGAGAGAGAGAAATATTTGACGGCTCATCAATATATGCCGCCTGGTGTACAAAATGAGGTAGTCCAAAGATGTCGCAGAGTAATAGACCGCTGCAGTAATTGACTTACCTGTTCAACGTGAGGTAGAGAACACGTACAATATGTACGGAAATCGAAGAAAAAAATTTGGAATGTAATTTGCTCGTTCTTGGAAAGGACAAAAAAAAACTATAAAACTGTGCACAAATTTATACAAATCTACATTCAGGACCTAGTTGCCAGTGTTGCAGCACCAGCAGAGCTCACTGTACTTAATATGGTGCTCGCTTAGTCCACTTTCTGGAAAGTCTTAAGAGGCATTTTATCCTCTGCAGAGACATTCTGGGGCAATTGCAGTCCTCTTTCTTTAAAGTGCTTGCTCAGTTATTTTTTTGTTCAAATGCCACGTTATGTGGATAATACTAATATACGTGGGATTGGTCACTTTTTATTAACACATCTGCGTCTTAAAATGCATGGTAATACCCCTACTATATTTCGTTCTGCTCTGTTATGTTTCGACGATATCTGTTGAGTCATCTGGTTTCGTTGTATTGCTTGCTCAGTTTGCAGTTTGCGCCACAGGGCTGAAAACTAGTCCTTGTATTTAGCGATAACGTCGTTTTTTTGCACTGTGACGTCGAAAGTACTGTGGCATTCTTAGATATACAGTTACTTTACTTTCATAGCTGCTCTTTACTTCAGTCACTGACATAAGTAGTGTAATTAGCTTCGTACTATGATCAAATAACAGAAGAAATATAGTAACGCACGAATGGATTATGCTCTTATTGTGAAATAGCTTGATGGAATTAGGGATAAAGTGAAACGAGAAGTGATCGAGAATAGCACACAAGCTGTAGAACAAGCGTGAGAGATATCTAGAAGTCGACGATAATTCTAGAAGAAACATCCTTAAGTCGTTTTTGTCCTAGAAATATTCGGCCATTGATTAGGTCTGAAAAAGCAGTGATATGATCAGCATTCGGTTTTATTTATTATACATCACAGAGTTTACAACATACTGAACATCTATGAAGTTATATTACTTGCGGAAAGAATTTTTTTAATTGAGTAAAAAACTTCTGAGACTGAATCGCGTGTAGTGCAGAAAAAAGACGCATCTGTGATTTTTTGAGAACAAAATAAATTAGTATTCATAGTGAACCTAAACGCAATAAAACCATTTTCATTCAGAAAAAATAAATGCTCCGCTCTGCAAATTATTAGCATAAATTAGTTGTTACGTAACTTACATAGCAAACTAGTAGTGAATTATTAATGAGTAACTAATTGGAATCTGATACGGCCCATCCATGTAAATGATTATATCTTTCACATAGTGAAGTAAAAAACTCTAAAAGTGACACAGAAAGGTCTGACTACAACCTGAATTACAAATTCCCATGTCACTAATACTTGCCGACTAAAACTTACCGTCAAAAATCGAACTAAAAAGTAAAAATCGATTTTACTATCCTGGAAGCATGTTGCAAGTGTCCAGAAACCAAACGAGATGCGAAGCACAGGTTGCACTGGCAGAAGTGAATAAGCTTCAAATTCTTCACAATGATTACTGTTTCTCTCCGTGTTAGACCAACTGAAATTTAAGTGCGTCTTTCACCAGAGGCATTTCGCTTTTATTTACAAAGAATTTTCAGTGGTCATTCTGTGTATTGCAAACCTTATGAACGCAATTCCCCCCCCCCCCCCCCTACCCACGCCTCTCTCTCTCTCTCTCTCTCTCTCTTTCTCTCTCTCTCTCTCTCTCTCACACACACACACACACACACACACACACACACACACACACACACACAAAATGCACTGACAAGGTTGGAATAAACACACCCAATACGAAAAACAAATGAACAAACAAAAACATTGTGCTGAGTGCGGAAAAGTTGAAACTACAATACTACTTTTACGAAGAGAACTTCGTAAGCTTCACAATACGTGTAAAAAACGCAAGTGCAACGAATGAAAAGGAGGGTTTGTAAAAGGCGAGAAATAGTGAGCGGTAATGTGTAACCGGTTTGTTTCGACTCCAACCTCCATTGACAACGACAGAAAAAGCAGTGGAGTTCAGTAAACAAAAAGTGTTAACACCGTACGTAAATTGTACGGCAAACTTATAAATAAAAACTATTTTAATCAATAAGGAGCAAAATTTAGAAACATATTATGTGTAGCATGTTTCCAGAATGACTACTGAAGATGCTTTGCGCATAAAAGCGAAATGCGTCTGGCGAAAAACACTCTTAAAATATTCAGTAAACTTAAGACGGGTGAAAGCAACAGCATCTGATATACAGAGTGATCGAAAAGTAACTGTACACACTTCGTATGTGTAATGCAGGCATCAAAATAAGAGTAAAACTTTATCTAAAGTTTTATCTGAAATTGCTTTATTCCACAATTATGTAGTAAAGTAGGAATCACAAGTGCAACACTAACAGCACAAAATTAATTCCTCTCAGAAAGCAAGGACACGAACGGAGCCGAAATTCAACTCAACTACATACTGTGAAATTACCACAGCTCATATTCAAAATGATGTCCATGCAGATGAAGACAGTGACGTGCTCGACTTCTTGCTTCTTTCGGAATGCTGCAGGCTCCATCTCGTTCTGCACAATTATTTTCAGTTCGCTACTGTAGTTACGCAAAAAAAAAAAAAAAAAAAAAAAAAAAAAAAAAAAAAAAAAAAAAAAAATTTCAAATGGCTCTGAGCACTATGAGACTTAAATTCTGAGGTCATCAGACCCCTAGAACTTAGAACTACTTAATCCTAACTAACCTAAGGACATCACACACAGGCATGCCCGAGGCAGGATTCGAACCTGCGACCGTAGCGGTCACGCGGTACCAGACTGAAGCGCCTAGAACCGCACGGCCACACCGGCCGGCAGTTGTGCTACTGTCTCAATTACAACGACATACACAATGTCTGTGAGGCGGCCCCAGAGGTAGAAGTCCAGAGGTGAAGACCAGGAGATCTGGCGGGCCAAGGAACTGGTCCTGCCCGACCTGTACACTTATCGGGATGAAGAACTTATGAGATACCCTCTTGCCTCCCGACTGAAATATGCAGGGGCACTGTCAACTAACATCAGTAAATAATCAGGGGAATACGACACGCCAACAGCCTCTACTGGTCCACGCTGTAATGCCTACCACAAGTGACATTATGCATCGTTGTTGTTGTTGTTGTTGTTGTTGTTGTTGTTGTGGTCTTCAGTCCTGAGACTGGTTTGATGCAGCTCTCCGTGCTACTCTATCCTGTGCAAGCTTCTTCATCTCCCAGTACCTACTTCAACCTACATCCTTCTGAATCTGTTTAGTGTATTCATCTCTTGGTCTCCCTCTACGATTTTTACCCTCCACGCTGCCCTCCAATACTAAATTGGTGATTCCTTGATGCCTCAGAACATGTCCTACCAACCGATCCCTTCTTCTAGTCAAGTTGTGCCACAAACTCCTCTTCTCCCCAATCCTATTCAATACCTCCTCATTAGTTATGTGATCTACCCATCTAATCTTCAGCATTCTTCTGTAGCACCACATTTCGAAAGCTTCTATTCTCTTCTTGTCCAAACTAGTTATCGTCCATGTTTCACTTCCATACATGGCTACCCTCCATACAAATACTTTCAGAAATGACTTCCTGACACTTAAATCCATACTCGATGTTAAAAAATGTCTCTTTTTCAGAAACGCTTTCCTTGCCATTGCCTGTCTACATTTTATATCCTCTCTACTTCGACCATCATCAGTTATTTTGCTCCCCAAATATCAAAACTCCTTTAGTACTTTAAGTGACTCATTTCCTAATCTACACTCCTGGAAATGGAAAAAAGAACACATTGACACCGGTGTGTCAGACCCACCATACTTGCTCCGGACACTGCGAGAGGGCTGTACAAGCATTGATCACACGCACGGCACAGCGGACACACCAGGAACCGCGGTGTTGGCCGTCGAATGGCGCTAGCTGCGCAGCATTTGTGCACCGCCGCCGTCAGTGTCAGCCAGTTTGCCTTGGCATACGGAGCTCCATCGCAGTCTTTAACACTGGTAGCATGCCGCGACAGCGTGGACGTGAACCGTATGTGCAGTTGACGGACTTTGAGCGAGGGCGTATAGTGGGCATGCGGGAGGCCGGGTGGACGTACCGCCGAATTGCTCAACACGTGGGGCGTGAGGTCTCCACAGTACATCGATGTTGTCGCCAGTGGTCGGCGGAAGGTGCACGTGCCCGTCGACCTGGGACCGGACCGCAGCGACGCACGGATGCACGCCAAGACCGTAGGATCCTACGCAGTGCCGTAGGGGACCGCACCGCCACTTCCCAGCAAATTAGGGACACTGTTGCTCCTGGGGTATCGGCGAGGACCATTCGCAACCGTCTCCATGAAGCTGGGCTACGGTCCCGCACACCGTTAGGCCGTCTTCCGCTCATACCCCAACATCGTGCAGCCCGCCTCCAGTGGTGTCGCGACAGGCGTGAATGGAGGGACGAATGGAGACGTGTCGTCTTCAGCGATGAGAGTCGCTTCTGCCTTGGTGCCAATGATGGTCGTATGCGTGTTTGGCGCCGTGCAGGTGAGCGCCACAATCTGGACTGCATACGACAGAGGCACACAGGGCCAACACCCGGCATCATGGTGTGGGGAGCGATCTCCTACACTGGCCGTACACCACTAGTGATCGTCGACGGGACACTGAATAGTGCACGGTACATCCAAACCGTCATCGAACCCATCGTTCTACCATTCCTAGACCGGCAATAGGAACTTGCTGTTCCAACAGGACAATGCACGTCCGCATGTATCCCGTGCCACCCAACGTGCTCTAGAAGGTGTAAGTCAACTACCCTGGCCAGCAAGATCTCCGGATCTGTCCCCCATTGAGCATGTTTGGGACTGGATGAAGCGTCGTCTCACGCGGTCTGCACGTCCAGCACGAACGCTGGTCCAACTGAGGCGCCAGGTGGAAATGGCATGGCAAGCCGATCCACAGGACTACATCCAGCATCTCTACGATCGTCTCCATGGGAGAATAGCAGCCTGCATTGCTGCGAAAGGTGGATATACACTGTACTAGTGCCGACATTGTGCACGCTCTATTGCCTGTGTCTATGTGCCTGTGGTTCTGTCAGTGTGATCATGTGAGGTATCTGACCCCAGGAATGTGTCAATAAAGTTTCCCCTTCCTGGGACAATGAATTCACGGTGTTCTTATTTCAATTTCCAGGAGTGTAATTCCCTCAGCATCACCCGACTTAATTCGACTACATTCGATTATCGTCGTTTTCCTTTTGTCGATGTTCATCTTATATCCTCCTTTCAAGACACTATCTATTCCGTTCAATTGCTCTTCTAAGTCCTTTGCTGTCTCTGACAGAATTACGATGTCATCGGCGAACCTCAAAGTTTTTATTTCTTCTCCATGGATTTTAATACCTACTCCGAATTTTTCTTTTGTTTTCATCACTGCTTGCTCAATATATAGATTGAATAACATCGGGGAGAGGCTACAACCTTGTCTCACTCCCTTCCCAACCACTGCTTCCCTATCGTGACCCTCGACTCTTATAACTGCCATCTGGTTTCTCTACAAATTGCAAACAGCCTTTCGCTCCCTGTATTTTACCCTTGCCACCTTCAGAATTTGAAGGAGAGTATTCCAGTCAACATTGTCAAAAGCTTTCTCTAAGTCTACAAAAATGCTAGAAACGTACGTTTGCCTTTCCTTAATCTAGCTTCTAAGATAAGTCGTAGGGTCAGTATTGCCTCACGTGTTCCAAAAAACTCGGAAATAATGCAGTTCAGACAAAACTTATTTAACATTTCACTCTTATTTTGACCCATACATTATACCCACGAAATGTGTACAGCTATTTTTGTACCACCTTGCATAACAGTTGCTGTGGAAAAAGGCATTCGTAGGAACATACCATGTCAATGAACAGTTACAGCCCAATACAGATGACTGCAATGGACACACCGAGTTAGGTAATCGCGTAACAGGCGTCTTTCACATTCAAACCCTCCTACGAGAACGTAGTATGGAAGCGGTCTCCCACAGGGTATGTCACTGCTTGTCAGTCACGATGGATGTATCCAACTATGGTGCTTGCCGGTGAGTTACAGGAGCGTGAGAAATTGGCGAGGCTGTACGAGCGGCAGGCGGCCTTACCTGGTTGGCTTTGTTGATCTGCTTCTTGAGGCCCGCGAAAGCCATGGCTGCGTCGTCTGTGCCGGCTGGAAGGTGGGACTACGCGAGAGCGGCTGACTCTGCAACACAGCATGGAGAGAGAGTGTATCAGAGCGCTGCAGGGACAGAGCCGGCATGGAGGCGCAGATTAGATAGCCGGCTACCCGGGTAGTGGGCGCATTGCGCGCAGCGGCGGCCCGGCACCCGCCGTAGCCAGAAAACAAAACAAGTGGCCAGGCGCGAGTCATCCACAGGCGGACGCACTGACCCGTCTAGTATGGTGCGCGACTACCTTTGCCACTGAAAAATAGCACCAAGTTTCCTGACGTTCAACACCTCTAATAACAGATATATGCGTCTGATTTTACAACACTGCTTGTAAATAGACTGTTCACCTGTTTCACAGATACTGAAAGACGGTAACTCCAACTGCTTTTCCAAAACAGAAAACAATGGTTACATAATGTATAAATCCAATGACTGCGGAAGCCGGGGAAGACGTGTAATTTCTTCTTGAACATTTACATATATGTGAGTTTGGACGTAAATGGTTTTCAAATAACCCTTTCACAACCTCTGGCTACTAGTATGTACGTTAACTTTTACTGTGCCTTACAAGGAGAAGCCCCCAGCGCTGCGATTAGCTTTTAGAAACTATCTATTCGATGACGTAGGCTAAGATCCTGTTTTTTCGACCACATTATTGCGGTCATTATATCTATTTCTCATTTTGCTCGACTTTCGTTTTACTTATAAACCTGTTTGTTTAAATTTTCATCTACGTTATTTTTTCCATGGCGCAATAAGTATTTTGGTTATTTTTTCAATGTTTATATGACGATTACCGCGTAAAAAATTTCATATCTGATTACAAAAATACATTTTTCACACTATTTCACAAATATAAATAGCTCAAAAAAATGGCTCTGAGCACTATGGGACTTAACTGCTGAGGTCATCAGTCCCTTAGAACTTAGAACTACTTAAACCTAACTAACCTAAGAACAGCACACACATCCATGCCCGAGGCAGGATTCGAACCATCATCAGTTATTTTGCTCCCCAAATAGCAAAACTCCTTTAGTACTTTAAGTGTCTCATTTCCTAATCTAATTCCCTCAGCATCACCCGACAGTGTCTGACAGAATTACAAGTCATCGGCGAACCTCAAAGTTTTTATTTCTTCTCCATGGATTTTAATACCTACTCCGAATTTTTCTTTTGTGTCCTTTATTGCTTGCTCAATAAACAGATTGAACAACTTCGGGGACAGGCTACAACCCTGTCTCACTCCCGTCCCAAACACTGCTTCCCTTTCATATCCCTCGACTCTTATAACTGCCATCTGGTTTCTGTACAAATTGTAAATAGCCTTTCGCTCCCTGTATTTTACCCCTGCCACCTTCAGAATTTGAAAGAGAGTATTCCAGTCAACATTGTCAAAACCTTTCTCTAAGTCTACAAATGCTAGAAACGTAGGTTTGCCTTTTCTTAATCTAGCTTCTAAAATAAGTCGTAGGGTCAGTATTGCCACACGTGTCCCCATATTTCTACGGAATCCAAACTGATCTTCCCCAGGGTCGGCTTCTACCAGTTTTTCCATTCGTCTGTAAAGAATTCGCGTTAGTATTTTGCAGCCGTGACTTATTAACTGATAGTTCGGTAATTTTCACATCTGTCAACGCCTGCTTTCTTTGGGATTGGAATTATTATATTCTTCTTGAAGTCTGAGGGTATTTCGCCTGTCTAATACATTTTGCTCACCAGATGGTAGAGTTTTGTCAGGACTGGCTCTCCCAAGGCCGTCAGTAGTTGTAATGGAATGTTGTCTACTCCCGGGGCCTTGTTTCGACTCAGGTCTTTCAGTGCTCTGTCAAACTCTTCACGCAGTATCATATTTCCCATTTCATCTTCATCTACATCCTCTTCCATTTCCATAATATTGTCCTCAAGTAAATCGCCCTTGTACAGACCCTCTATATACTCTTTCCACCTTTCTGCTTTCCCTTCTTTGCTTAGAACTGGGTTTCCATCTGAGCTCTTGATATTCATACAAGTGGTTCTCTTTTCTCCAAAGGTCTCTTTAATTGTCCTGTAGGCAGTATCTATCTTACCTCTAGTGAGATAGGCCTCTATATCCTTACATTTGTCCTCTACCCATGCCGGCTTAGCCACTTTGCACTTCCTGTCGATCGCATTTTTGAGACGTTTGTATTCCTTTTTGCCTGCTTCATTTACTGCATTTTTATATTTTCTCCTTTCGTCAATTAAATTCAATATTTCTTCTGTCACCCAAGGATTTCTGTTAGCCCTCATCTTTTTACCTACTTGATCCTCTGCTGCCTTCACTACTTCATCCCTCAAAGCTACCCATTCTTATTCTACTGTATTTCTTTCCCCCATTCGTGTCAATTGTTCCCTTATGCTCTCCCTGAAACTCTGTACAACCTCTGGTTCTTTCAGTTTATCCAGATCGCATCTCCTTAAATTCACACCTTTTTGCAGTTTCTTCAGTTTTAATCTACAGTTCATAACCAATAGATTGTGGTCAGAGTCCACATCTGCCCCTGGAAATGTCTTACAATTTAAAACCTGGTTCCTAAATCTCTGTCTTACCATTATATAATCTATCTGATACCTTTTAGTATCTCCAGGCTTCTTCCATGATTCTTGAACCAAGTGTTAGCTATGATTAAGTTATGCTCTACGCAAAATTCTACCAGGCGGCTTCATCTTTCATTTCTTACCCCCAATCCATATTAACCTACTACGTTTCCTTCTCTCCCTTTTCCTACTACCGAATTCCAGTCACCCATGACTATTAAATTTTCGTCTCCCTTCACTATCTGATTAATTTCTTTTTTTTAATCACACATTTCTTCAATTTCTTCGTCATCTGCAGAGCTAGTTTGCATATAGACTTGTACTATTGTCGTAGGCGTGGGGTTCGTGTCTATCTTGGCCACAACAATGCGTTCGCTGTGCTGTTTGTAGTAGCTTACCCGCATTCCTATTGTTCTGTTCATTATTAAACCTACTCCTGCATTACCCCTATTTGATTTTGTATTTATAACCCTGTATTCACCTGACCAAAAGTCTTGTTCCTCCTGCCACCGAACTTCACTAATTCCCACTATATCCAACTTCAACCTATCCATTTCCCTTTTTAAATTTTCTAACCTACCTGTCCGATCAAGGTATCTGACATTCCACGCTCCGATCCGTAGAACGCCAGTTTTCTTTCTCCTGATAACGATGTCCTCCTGAGTAGTCCCCGCCCGGAGATCCGAATGGGGGACTATTTTGCCTCCGGAATATTTTACCCTAGACGACGACATCATCATTTATTCATACAGTAAAGCTGCATGCCCTCGGGAAAAATTACGGCCGTAGTTTCCCCTTGCTTTCAGCCGTTCGCAGTACCAGCACAGCAAGGCCGTTTTGGTTAGTGTTACAAGGCCAGATCAGTCAATCATCCAGACAGTTGCCCCTGCAACTACTGAAAAGGCTGCTGCCCCTCTTCAGGAACCACACGTTTGTCTGGCCTCTCAACAGATACCCCTCCGTTGTGGTTGCACCTACGGGACGGCCATCTGTATCGCTGAGGCACACAAGCCTCCCCGCCAACGGCAAGGTCTATGGTTCATGGGGGGGTGAGGGGGGGTGGGGGGTGGGGGGGAATGGCCCATAGTTTTATTTAATTAGTTTAAAAAATGACTGTCTCTTCCTCCTCTTTAATAGCGTGCAAAATAACGTGATATATGAGCAGGTTGTCGTGCAAGCCACTTCGCTTTCTGTTATCTCGATGGATTTGACCTCCAATGTATTGAATTGTATTTTGCAATTAATGTTTGCCCTAGCAGATTCTTTTCAACTAGTCCACACTGCATTCAGATACATGTACGTGCCCTCGCCCAAAATTTTCTAATATATTGCAGTAATTAGCCAGGAGCAAAGATTTTTCCATTTTCATAAGTTCTATTGCTCACCCAAAACCTCGATCAACTGCCAAATAACTATTCCCTCGTACTTGGCTAATAATACTGATTATTATCTGAAACACGTTACTTGGTAGTTTTTGCAATGAGCATCATCATGTTTACAAGCTAGGCCAAGAGGCGAGTAATCACGGGCTTATTTACGCACTTTCTTTAAGGCATCTTTCAAATGGAACGACTATGTGAGAGACTTTCTTCGTTGGCACAAGTAAACAGAATAAAATAGTTTACGAACGATAAAATGCTTTTTGCTAGTCGTAGCAATGAGACACATGGTAATATCTACAATGAGTCGTGTGATTTCTTTGTGTTCATGGATTAGCCAGGAGGATCTTAAACACACTGGAAATAAACAAAGTGAGGATGTAAGATGATTTGGAATGGAGAATAATTTCCAGACAGAGTTTAACATGTGAAACAGTTTGACGAGTAATCCGATTTGTTACCACTCGCCTCATCCAAGTTCAAAATTATAGATTTAAGACATTTTACGTCCTTCATTTCTACACATAAAAGCGTACAGCAGCAATGACATGGACCAGAGTCGGCATGTAAACCGGAATCTTCCATCAAATTCGAATGTAAATAGTGATGAGAATTTAAATTATAAAACCGTTCAATTCCATGTGCACTTCGCCTCATTGGTATCTCTAGATAGAAATAAATAAGTAAATTATCATATGCACTCATTTTAATTTAACTATATTTGTATAATTATGCCTGTGGTAGCTGATTTAAATGGAGAAAGTTGGTTTTACACAGTAGCTTAGATCAAGAACAATACATGGAACTTGTTTACGTAGTTAAGGATTTCTCTCACAAACAGCACTCTTCCCACGCATTTTTCAGAACAATGAGTTTGGGAATACTGGTATTACCAATTCACTGTACATCTTCTTCCATGAGCTACTGAATAAAAAGTAAAACCTCCCATCCAAGCAACGTTGTTGTTTTAGTATCTCAGTAAACTAAAAAGTTACGAATATTACCTGATCAGCTAAATAGCGGACGCTTAGTTGACACTACCCAACGAAACCCTGTATCGATATATTTAACCTTTGAGGAAATATTAGTAGTGTCAAAGATACGTAGGGCGCATTGTAGTTTGCAGACATTCGATAATGCTTGTTGATCTCTAATCTTCGAGCCTTCTTTCTGAACAGCAATATTCTTCGTCCTTGGCACAAAGACACCATTTTAATAGCAAGTCTTGTTTATTGTATTACCCACCTATCATACAACACGGTTTCAATAAATTCTCTTACGGAAAAAATTATACGCGTAGCTTGCGATGCCAACTCGCTGTCGACGGCACTGGTAACGAAATGCTTCTCTGGTCCCACATGAGTACAGTGAAAAGCTCGTAACTGACGAGGAGCCGTTGCCACTAGCCTCATTCGAACTGTGCTCCAAAGCATTGATACGCATCACACACATTACTGCTCGGTAAACACACTTGACTCGATTTGCCTCCGAACACAGCGGATAACCATTAGTGCTACTCGGTGCGTGCTAATGCGCACATTAGCGGAAGACACCGTAATTCCTGATTACTGCATCAACGGCATAACTTCCTAACCAGCTAACAAGCAGCGAGGATCGAATGAACACACAAAACAAACGAATCTAATATTATCCATTTCAAGGATGTGAGGTAGCGGTTGTTAAAACAAAAAACAGTAACAGCAATAACTGGTAACATTCACCGTTTTCATGTTCTACGCACAACTCAACAACGCGTTTCGGTAGACAAAGCTATATCATTATGCTGTCAAATTCAGCTCATGAGGCTGAGAGACTATTTATTGTCTCGCGAAACGCGTTATTGTGGTGTGTAAGACACAAAAACGGTTGAATGCTACCAATTATTACTGTTCAAATGAATCCACTTACGGACTTATTTGTTAGGCTGATTTTTATCAGCAACTTTTTCACAACCCTTGTTCTTCGATTCGAATGTATAAAAGCTACGCGGCAGCGCCACCAAAAACAAACTCGGTGTGCGAATGTCAGTTATATGTGAAACTAAGCAGTGTTACGATGCACAATTGAATCGTAAAAACCCTAATAGCTGTTTGAAAGGTAGAAGTCTTCAACAGCGGTAAACTTTTTTATTTGCGTGAATACTCGAAGATCCTCTCTGTGGAAGCGAAGCTGTGGCCCACATCGGCATGTATCGCGAAGCTCGCGTGTGGCACGAAATCTGGTGACGTCAACACAGCACAGACCAGTCCTCGTTACGAGTAATTCGGTATAGCCTGGCTGAAGACACTTCTCGAGAATTTCTGAAGTTGTCTTCCTTTCCGTTCCCGAATGGCGCATGGAACGAAGTTTGCCGATAAACTTCTGCATGAGCTCTAATGTCTATAATCTTTTCCGTCTTGGTCATTTCGTGAGACGTATGTGGGAGGATCCCATGGTGAAACGTGTGCTGCCCTTCGATGGGTCTTCTCTGTTAATCTTACTTCCAAAGGGTCCTACGGTTGAGTCCGTTGATTCTCGACAGTTGGGCTGGGGCGGTAACTTCGCACGCATACTTAAGCGAGTCACGTAACGAATTTTGTAAACATCAATATGGCAACGCCTCTGTGTTGTCAGAACGACGGCTGTTCGTTTCGCTTGCACACGTTTGCGCTTCCAAGTTTAAAGCTGGCAACAGTCCTCCGCCTTCTCGACTATAGACTACAGAACAATACCCGAAAATAGGTCGAATAAGGGCGTTGTAAGCCACTTCTTTCGTGGATAAATGAGAGTTTTTTTAACTTTCTTTCAATGCATCTTAGCCAGCCCTCTCATTTCCTATAATTTGTCTTACGTGACAATTCCACTTAGGTCATTCCGTAGGATTACTTCTATGCATTTCACGGTTGTTACTGTTCCAGTGATTTTTCACCAACAGCGTAATCTAACAGTAATGGATGTCTTCGCCTATTTACGTGCAATATGACAATTATTTACGTTCACAGACAACAGTCAGTTCCAGTACCAATCAGTCTGCCTTTTGCTACAGTATTCTGGCCTTGCAAACTTCTTATAAACAACAGTATCGTCTGCCAAAAGCCCTTTAAGAGCTGGCAGCGTTATTCACTACATCACTAAAATAGTAAACAGTAATGGTCCTCTAACACTCCCCTTGGGTACTCCAGATATTACCTTTATATCGGTCTATTTCATCCCATAAAGAAAAACGTTTAGGGTTCTCTGTGTTGGAGAGCCCTCAATCCAGTCACAAATCTGCTCCGGTACTCAGTAACCTCTTTTTTTTTCACTAAACGGTACTGTGGTATTGTATCGAATGCCTTTCAGAAGTCGAGGAACATGGTTTTTTGGATTCCGTGGACGAACAAAGTGAGCTGCGTTTCGCTACACCTCTGAACTTACTGGTGCTATTACAACGCACTATCAGTTTCATCCATTTCTCCTCCAGTACTCTCTGTTATAACCCTACCCTTTCCACTTCATATCTATATTGCTAACGTTTTCTTTACGGACACCCCGCAGACACGTCTTCGGCCTGGAATCTCATTGACTGGAGTACAATCGTCTCCAGTGATGAACCCGCCTCGAACTGAACCCCAGTGACCAAAGTAGACATGTCTGGAGACGCTCCGGGCAGCGGTGGGATACCAAACTAACTGTCGCTCGCCATACGTCCCGACGACCGGGAGTGATGGTCTGGGGTGCCATTCCTTTTCATAGCAGGACCCCTTTGGTTGTCGTCTGCGGCACTCTTACAACTTACAGCACAGCGATACGCAGACGATATTCCATGCCTCGTTCATGGCAAGCCAAAGTAGGCTTACATTTTAGCAAGATAACGCCCGCTCGTACATGGCGAGAGTTTCTACTACTTGTCTTCGTGCTTGCCACACCCTAACTTGGGCAGCAAGGTGACCGGATCTCTCCTCCAATTGAAAACGTTCGGAGCATTATGCGCACGGCCCTCCAACCATCTTGGGATTTTGATGGTCTACCACGCCAACTGGGCAGAATGACGCACGATATCTCTCAATTGTATCAATCAATGTCAGGTCGAAAACTGCTTGCGTCAGGGCCACAGGGGAACCAACGCGTTATTGACTTGCTCGATCAGTGAAGTTCTTTCTTCTGCATAAATCATACAATTTTTCTGAAATTGTATTTATTTGTTTGCCCCTACATGTTAGTCACATCTAGCGATTCATAAAACAATATTAGGTGTTTTTATAGACGAGCGATAGAATTAACTGTAATCTGTAGTCGCAAACGTCTTGTATGTCACCTTCGTTCTGGTAAGCACCATTACACCACTTCAGGATTTCCGTTTATCAGTTTTTGAAAACTATCAGTAAGTCTTTTTCAGGATGTGGCTATGACTATTACAGAAGTTATGTTTTAATTTTTTCTGCCAAGTTAGCTCTGTTGCTTTTATCCGCTTTTAATAGCATCTCCTTTTATTTTATTTTCATTTTTCGAGTCCAGGACATAAAATAATTACAAAAACTAATAAGTATTGATTCACATAACAAATTTGCAAAATTAAATATGTACATTAGTATTTATGACACAGATTCAATAATATATACAAACAAGCAGCAAGATGATTATATTTTTTGACGGGCCCCGTATTCGCCGGTCATCACAGCAATTTCGCTGGCTGCAGCAAGATCACAGATAGTGCATGCAGCCGGTAGGTTCCTGCAGACTAGCAGATGTTGTTCGTCCTGTACGTCACCACACTGACAAGTTTCCTCCTCATTCCTGAGGTAGGCTTTGCACCTTGACACCCCAACACTCAGTCTGTTCGAAGTCTTCCAGGTCACGTATGACAGGTGTGAACCTACGGCTATTTCCTCCCTGACCCTTATGTGATTGTCTTCAGCTGGGGATTCTCGCCAAAGCTCCTCTCGGCGAGTTCTGGGAGATGAACGAATTGCCATAGTTTTCTGTCGGAAGCTTTTTCTTGATCTCAGTCTTGGCTGTTGAGGGTCATGGATGTCTAAGATCGATTTCTTGTTTTTTCTTCTCCAATTCTGTTGCAGCTTGCCTTCGAATGCGTGGCGTTGCTATACCCATAATTTGGTACAGCATCTCCTTTTAATAACACCTTACTCTGTCTTCAATGGTGCGTGTTCCGAACCCCTCTATGTTCCAGTACATACTTGTAAATTTCAACAAAAAATTCTTCTCTCAGCAATTCAAACTTAAGATATTTTTCAAAACCTAATATTACCCCTTTTATCATTAGACATTCCGGAAGGAAGGAGGAATGAGTGGATGGAATGAAGATTAGGGTTTAACTTCCCGCAAACAACTTTGAAGAAATACGACTTACTTGATTCCACATCACACATCTGGAAGAGTGATACTGTTAGGCACTTACAGATATTTATATATCGTCGTGAGTGATGGAGATAACAGAGGAACAGCATGCCGCACTTATGGACGCGCGTCGATGTGAATGTTGTACAATGACCGTTTCTTGCGACAGATGCAGGGGATGGACAAAAACATGGAAACACCAAAAACACAAAACGTTACCATGCCCAATACCGTGTAGAAAACCCGTTGGCATTCAACAACTTCCAGTCGTCTGGAATGGATAAATAAAAGTCCTGTGTGATTTTCAAGAGACTCTTATGCCATTCTTCCTGCAAAACAGTGACAAGTTCAGGTAACGATGGTAGAGGTGGATAGCTATCTCTCACCCTTCTCTCCAAAGCAGACCACAAAAGCTCAACGATATCGAAATCTGGTGACTACGGTGCCCAGAAGAGATGCGACAGTTCATCCCCGTGCTCACAAAACCAACCCTGGACCACGCGAGCAGTGTGAACACGAGCCGCTTCAAACGGTTCAAATGGCTCTGAACACTGTGGGGCTTAACATCTGAGGTCATCACTCCCCTAGAACTCAGAACTACTTAAACCTAACTAACCTAAGGACATCACACACACCCATGCCCGAGGCAGCATTCGAACCTGCGACCGTAGCGGTCGCGCGGTTCCAGACTGAAGCGCCTAGAGCCGCTCGGCCACAGCGGCCGGCCCGGGCCGCTTCGTCTTGGAACATAGCGTCGCCATTGGGGAACAAACACTGTACCATGGAACGGACCAGACCAGTCAAAATGGTACCTAATCATTGGCAGTAACGAGGTCCTCAAGAGTAATCATGGGGGCGTGAATACCATGACATGGCTGCCCAAATCATTACCAAACCCCTGCCATGCTTCACTCCTGGAACGTAACTTCAGCCACATGGAAACAGCGTGAAGCAAGGCTCGTCAGACAAAATGATGTTCTTCCATTACTCCTTAGCCCACGCTTTACGGTTTCGGCTCTAAGTTTTCCTGTTACGGGCGTCACTAATGAGTAGTTTTTGAATTCCAGCCCCCACAATTCCCTGCTTATGAAGATCCTTTCGTGTTGTTTTGGTGCTGACAGTGGTCGCGAGTGTGACATACAGTCCTCCTGTGAATTTTGCAACATAGTTATCATATTTTTCGTCGCAATCCTCTTCAATGATCGTCCGTCATCATCACTCACACATTTTCGTCCGCGTTGCGACTTAACGGATGATGTTTCTTAGCTTTCCCTGAATGCGAAATAAATCTTCGATGGTGCCTCTTGAAACACCAAATACTTCGGCTACCTTGGTCACAGAAGCACCCACCATACGAGCACCAACAATTCTGCCCTTGTTCGAGTGCACTCAGCTCCAATATAAGCCACTCTCAACAACCCAGAACACTGTTCTGACCACGACCGACACTTGCAACAAATTGAGGACCTTGCACAGGTGCCGTTCATGACTAGACACAACAGCACAACTTGCAGACTTGGCTTGCATCTGTATTTATGTTCAAGCATACACGTATCGATGTGTTTCCATTTTTTTCCAGTGCCTGTAAGTTTCAACACGGTGGAAAGGACAAAGATTATTGCCAATTACAGTTGTACGAAATCGACTACACCGGGAAACTTAACACAGAACAGTTGCTCTGTGGCTCCTTTGGGAGAAAATGCCCACAAGACCAATAGGGTTGCCAACAAAAAGAGGGGCTACAGTCGGAAATTCTCTGAAGTCAACAGTTGAAGAAACGCCAACTGTTTTCGTCACGTAGTAAGACGTCGCCTTCTAGATGGACAGTGTCGCTCAGCCATCTCCGGGAAACAGAGCCACTGCTACCGTCAGCACGTCCGTGCTCAGAAAATGGCCCTGAGCACTATGGGACTTAACATCTGAGGTCATCAGTCCCCTAGAACTTAAACCTAACTAACCTAAGGACATCACACACATCCATGCCCGAGGCAGGATTCGAACCTGCGACCGTAGCGGTCGCACGGTTCCAGACTGAAGCGCCTAGAACCGCTCGGCCACACCGGCCGGCCGTCCGTGCTCCATTGGGGTCACTGTGATGCCATAAAACCACGTTTCAGTGTGCAGGTAAACTCTCTGCGTCTCGCAAAGCCCTGACACAGTTATTCCTCTAATTTGTCTCTCGTCCACGTCAATGACTGTGTTAAAAATACATCTATACACCTCTAACACTGTCTCAGTATCACACGTCCAACTGTGAGGTGACTGATCAAAATATTAGTGTCATTACACATGTTATTAGAGACTGATCTCCAACTTTGATTAGACAAGAATGAGGAAGGAATGTAGCCGCGTCCTTTTCAAAGAAATGATCCTGACATTGGCCTTAACTGGTTTACGGAATTCTTGTAAAACCTCAATCCGGGTCGGTGGTACTCCAGAATGTCATTGTGCTATCTCTACGTCTTGTGGATTTCTTCGATCGTCTTTTCTATGCGGGACAAGTACAATGTGTGCTGGCACAATAATTACGCACGAAAGCAGCTGTTGAATCGGTAAGGATCAGTCCCGACGCTTCAAAAGGACAGCAATGGCCGCATTCTATTGGCTGTTCACCTGAAGCCGTGAATGAATACTGCAGACTTTCCTACGGCTTTATTCACTGAGTCAACATTTGCTGATTAGGAAGGATTTTTAAACATTTATAAAAAGATTAGTTGCTCCACATTTTCTGGTCCTTTGAACACTCATGAATATTAACTGTAAAGGCGATGCAATTATTCTTCAAAGCTTATCCTTCGAACGATGAAATGCCTTACTACACACCATGAGAGTTTAATCTGGCGTTGCAGCTCTAAATTCGTCGAGGTAATTACGCTGAAGCCTAGAGCTCTCCCTCACGAGCGTCACAGGGACATCCGGTCTCGCTGCTGCTGCCCTTTAGGGTGCAAATGAGGGCCGGCGGCACCCACAAAGCAACGCGATATTGCCTTCCGCAAAGTTGCCCTCTAACTAGTCGTTACCTAATTGGAAGCCTCGACTAGAGAGCTGTGCTGACGGTCGTAGTGACACGACACTCGTCCTCACAGGAAAGTACCTCACCATAAACTTTCTGAATAGATTAGAAAACCATTTTGTATATTACTGAATGATATGTTGTTTTTCATTAATCAGTCCATACTCTGCTTCGATGCAGCTCTCCACATTAGTCAGTCCGGTGCAATTTTCTTCATCTGTGCGTAAGTCCTGCACTAGACATCAATTTCTATTACACTCCTGGTGTCCCTTGATAATTTTACATCCTTCTCCTCATTACCAAATTAACAGTTCCTTGAAGGTTCATGGTGGTGTTACCCAGCAACCTAGCCCTTCCTATAGCCAGGTTGTGCCCTGAACTTCCGTTTTTCCCAATTCGTTTGAGCGCCTCTTCATTAGTTTTCCGATCCACCGACCTAAGATTTAGTACTGTTCTGTAACACTATCTTTTAAACATTCACTATGAGGCGTCAGTTATTGTGTTGCTCAAATATCTTAACTTTCGTATTTTCAGAATTTTTTTCCTAGTGTAATTTCCTCAGTATCATCTGACTTAATTCGACTACGCTCCATTAGCCTTGTTTTAGCTATATTATTGTCCACATTATAACTTTTAGAATGTGCTGTAAAAAACATTACTGATCAGGACATTGTGCAACGTGAGCCTACTAATATGGAGTGTATACACAAAAGTTTTGCATCATGAAGCACCCGGTGTACAAGCTACAACCTGCATCCGTCTATGCTTCGATATTTCTCGTCAGTTTTGTCACAGTTATAGGCCCATTAAGATAGAAAGAGGTTGCAGAGGAATGACGATCAGTTTTGCGTCACGTCTTTTCTCGTAGGTTTGTAGCGAACCAGTGCTTCGACAAGGTGTGTTAAATTCGTGGAAAAAAAATGTTCACACCCATATATCACTGTCGAAGTGCTTTGTACGTGACTGTGGAGAATATTGCTGCACAGCAGAAACTTGAGCTGGAAGCCAAATGGCTAAATTCTCTGGTAGCTCTCAACTTACAAATACGTACGTACAATTTTGAAGCCCACATTTAAGTGGGGTATCTTTTCCCTTGCCATACCACGCTCCCTGACAGAGTAATTGATGGTGCATTGCGAATCGACAAGCACTGAAATAAATAAAAATGTGCAAGTGGTGCTCTCGCTACACCGATATCATTGTTACAACTGCAGTACAACTACGTACTCTTTGGCTCACGTTGGCCGACCTTGAACCCTCGTGCTGGCACACGCACGGTTCAGTACCACACGCACGACGTCACACGTGTGTGTTGTCTACAAACATGGGTAGAGCAATCACAATCCAAGATGTTGGAATCTGTGGGTCACGTGACATTATCAGGGCCAATAAAACGAAACATCCAATCAGTATCAGTACGATCTGAATTTGGTGTAAATTGGCGCCATATTCAAAAGTAACGGAACAATCTGAATAACTTATCAAAACTACGTTAAGATATTGAAAATGTTATTGTAACGTACAATATTTCCACATCTGTATTAGTGATAAAAATTTGTATCTACAGAAAAAAATTTCTACAGCACAAATATTTTGTCATAAAATTTAACTTATTACGTTAAGCAGTTACTGATGATGAAACGCACAGGTTAAGCTATACTTGATAACGAACATAGTTAGAGTACTGTACCAAACTTAAGAGAAACCAAAAATTGTCTGTATTATTTATCTAAATACATAAAGATTTGTTGTATAAGATTACAGAACGCTCACGGCGCTGCTGCTGATTTAATATCCCTGTGATCAGTGGAATAAAAGGGGCACTTTTTTAGGTTAAGAGTTAGGTTACAGAGTGTACTGAAAGAAATTAGAACCGTACAAGATCATAATACATGCAAGTTTCCAGAAGAATAAAATTAATATGTTTCATCAGAGCATTAAGGAGTTCACAAGCAAAATAGATGAACTCTTGTATATCTAGCCGATGTGGAAAATTCTGGAAGGGTAGATGTTCTGTGTCTCTCTGAACACCATAAAACCACAGGGGTGGAGAAATTAAGTATCAGGGATTAAAGATTTGCGTCATTCTCGTGTAGAGTTAAGATGGAAAAAGGAGGAGTTGCAACATACGTACTAGCTGTACACAAAGTCAAGAGTAGTGAAATAGATTTTGTGTTGATCAGAACCAACAATCACATACTTGTGAGTTGTTAGTGAGAAATACTTCTTTGGTAATTTAACAGTCTAACTGTCTGTAGATCGCCTCTAATATATAGTCAATTGTTTTTTTATTTTTCCAAGGCCATCGATTGTGTAGATCACGATGCTCTCTTAGAAAATCTCAAGTTTTATGGAACTGATGACTTTTCATATAGCTGGTGCGAATCACACTTGACAAACGGAATGCAAAAGGCTGTGCTGAACAATTCAATCAATATCGGAAAGTTAGAAAATTTTAGTGACGGGGGTAAAAAAATCATAAAGGGGGTCCCATAGGCTTCAATTTTCGGTCCACTCCTATTCCTTACATATGTTAATGATCTTCCACTTAACATTCACAAAGTAAAATTGGTACTTTTTGCAGACGACACTAGTTTTATAATAAATCCCATTGGAGAGAAAGCAACAGAAGAGTTACTAGACGACATTTTGCAAAGAATTATTAAGTGGTTCTCTGAAACAGCACAGGGAGCTATTACACTGTCGGAGGGCCCCGAAAATACTGACGATTTAAGAAGGAAAAAATGGGCTGAAGGTGTGAATTTGAAGTTTGTGTTAGGAAGGGCACTGGACAAGGGTAGACGGTGCAGCTATGGTGCTGTTAGTGGTTAGCACATCTGCCTAGCATGCAGGAGACCCCTGTTCAAGTCCCCGGCCATGGCAAAAAATTTGAATTCATTGTTTCAGCGTCTATCCTTATCTAAGAACAGTGTTCAGGTTCAGAGTCAGTGCATGAACATTTTCAGGAGGTATCACTCAAATTGGCATGAACAAAAAGTAAGTTTATTCCTTATACGGAGTATGGTCGGGCGCGCTTTGCAAGGCGCCAACGTGCAAGGTGCCACCCAAATTACATCTGCATCTACATCAATTCCCCTACCCGATGGCATATGGCGGAGGGTACTTCTCGTACCACTATCTGTTCGCCCCTTCCCTGTTCCATTCGCCAATGGCGCTTGGGAAGAATGACTGTCGTTAAGACTCTGTATTAGATCTAATTTCACTAATTTTCTCGTTACGGTAATTTCGCGAAACGTATGTGCGTGTGTGTGTTTGGGTAGGGCCGGGGGAGGGGGGGGGGGTGGAGTAATATGTCGTCCAACTCTTCCAGGAAAGTACTCTCTCTAGGGTTGGATTGGATTGTTTGAGGGAAGAGACCAAACAGCGAGGTCATCGGTCTCATCGGATTAGGGAAGGACGGGGAAGGAAGTCGGCCGTGCCCTTTCAAAGGAACAATCCCGGCATTTGCCTGGAGCGATTTAGGGAAATCACGGAAAACCTAAATCAGGATGGCCGGAAGCGGGATTGAACCGTCGTCCTCCCGAATGCAAGTCCAGTGTGTTAGCCACTCGCCACCTCGCTCGGTACTTTCTCTAAATTCGAATAGTAAATCTCTCCGTGATGCACAACACATGTCCTGTAGCGTCTGCCAATGGAGTTTGTTGCGCACCTCTGTAAAGGCCTCGCGCCGACAAAACGACCCAGTGACGAAACGCACTGTTCTTGGTTGGCTCTTCTCTATTCATCTATTAGTCCTACCTGGTAAGGGTTTCAGAGTGATGAGCAATATTCAAGAATCGGTCGAACAACTGTTCATGGATGTGTTACTGTCCTTAATATTCTTTGATCAATCTCAGTCCACCAACTGCTTTTCTTATTGTTTGTTTTATAGGGTCATTGCACTTAACATCGCTTTCGATAGTTACTCCTACATATTTTATGGTTCACACTATTTCCACCAATTTGCCATCAATGGCGTAGTTGTACAGCAGTGGATTTCTTCTCCTGTGCATGCGCAATGTGTTACATTTATTTACGTCTATGGTCCCCTGCCAGAGCCTGCATCACTCACCAATCCTCTGCATGTCCTTTTGCAAATCGACACGGTCTTCTGTCGTTGCTACCTTCTTGTAGACACTTCTGTGGTTGCTACCTTCTTGTAGACAACCACACCATCTGTGAATCGCCTTATGGAAAAATTTTCTACTAATCGTTTATACACGTATATTGTAAACAGTAACGAGCCTGTCACGCTTCCTTGGGGTACTCCCGAAATTACGTTTACATCTGTCGATTTTGTTGTGTTGAGAGCGACGAACTGAACTCCGCCTGCAACGATGTCGTGAATCCAGTCTCTAATCTGGTCCAGTACTAAGTAACCATTTTTTTCATTTAACGACAGTGTGGGACGGTGTCAAATGCCTTCCTCAAGTCTAGGAACACCGCAGCAATATGAGAGCTGATGTCTACAGCGATGTGGTTCCCATGGAGGAAGAAAGCGAGCGGAGTTTCTCGAGAGCTCTGTTTGCGGAATCAATGTTGACTTTTATGTAGGAGATTTTGGTTGCCAAAAACTGCATGAGAATAAAACATATTCCATGACTCTACAAAAGACTGCCGGCCGAAGTGGCCGAGCGGTTCTAGGCGCTACAGTCTGAAACCGCGCGACCGCTACGGTCGCAGGTTCGAATCATACCTCGGGCATGGATGTGTGTGATGTCCTTAGGTTAGTTAGGTTTAAGTAGTTCTAAGTTTTAGGGGACTGATGACCACAACAGTTAAGTCCCATAGGGCTCATAGGCATTTGAACCATTTGAATCTACAAAAGACTGACGTCAGCGATGTAGGCCTTTGGTTAGCACTGTAAGTTAGTCATAGTTTAACTGCTGGGCCTGACAATCTAGCGGTAAAGCGTGTGCCTAGAAACCACGGGCCGCGGCGTCGAAGTCCGGTCGACCAACGGAAATTTTCAATCTGCCTTTATTGTAGCCTTCAACGATGTGATGAGTCCCCAGGTACGACACGGGGATCGGTTTCACGCGAAGCTGTAGGTCCCCTTTTACCGGATGCGCAACTACGTAGTAGCATCCAACTGTGAAGACTTGCGTCAAACCATTGAGCCATACGAAATTATAATTATTGCAGAACTTAAGTCCACAATGGAGTTAGCACGAAAACAGATACCGACGCTCTTCGGCGGCGGCCGACAGTCAACACGTGATTCCTCTCTCCGACGATCCTTATTGGCTACACACAGCTAGTTCACAGAGGCCCAGCTGAATTGAATATCTTACTCGACTTGCAAGCCACAATGAATTATGCCAGAAAATCACAAGCAAATATTTAAACGAAAAATTCTAAATAAATATGAGACTTTCTGATTGACCTGTGTAATACGATGCGGAGATCACTTGTCGGGCTACAACCGCAACCGAGTCATAAACAATATTTGCAAGCGAGGTGACGATACGGAATTCAGTCCTGTCAATAGATTATCCAGTACAGTATCGCAAAAGCCATGTGTTCCACGTACATCTCGGCAAAGATTCACTAAAAACTTAGTGGACTTGAATTGTACAGTTATTATTATTATTATTATTATTATTATTATTATTATTATTATTATTACAGGATTATTTAATACGGAGATCAATTAACAACAATATTTTGTTGTATTCCTGTTATCTTCTGCCAAGCGTCTCTATTCAGTGCCATCTCCTTGAGTATCCCGCGATGCTCCATTATTCTGTTGATATGGTCATTCCAAGAACGTCGTGGCCTCCCGCGTTTACGTCTGCCAGGTGGTTTCTATTCAAAAATTTTCTTTGGCCATCGATGATCTGCCGTTCTGCCCATACCACTTTAGTGATTTTCTTTCAATTCTATCAGTGTTTCATCTGCCATCGCCGGGCGGGATAGCCGCGAGGTCTAGCGCTTCTTGTCACGGTTCACGCTGTTTGCCCCGCCGGAGGTTCGAGTCCTCCCTGGGGCATGGGTGTGTGTGTTGTTTTAGCGTAAGTTAGTCTAAGTTACGTTAATTAGTGTGTAAGCCTAAGGACCAATGACCTCAGCAGTTTGGTCCCATAGAACCTAATTTGAAATTTCATCTGCCTTCATCCGAACTCTCATTTCGTCATTACTTTTCTTTTCGATTCTTGATGTTCAGGCACTCCTTCGTATTTTCACTGCTGTTATTCTTCTTTTCAGGTCAGCATTTGAATGGCTCTGAGCACTATGGGACTTAACATCTGAGGTCATCAGTCCCCTAGAACTTAGAACTACTTAAACCTAACCAACCTAAGGACATCACACACATCCATGCACGAGGCAGGATTCGAACCTGCGACCCTAACGGTCACGCGGTTCCAGACTGAAGCGCCTAGAACCGCACGGCCACACCGGCCGGCTCAGCATTTGAAATCCACAGTACTGACCCATAGCACAGAACAGATTCGACCGTTTGCCTATCCACATTTTTCTTACTGTTATTAGAGATGTTCTTGTCCCATCAGACAGAATTCATACACCTTATTACTTTTCTGCTTTGTTGCGTTCTGAATTTTATTCCTGTAGTACACAGCCCATTTTTGTCAATATATGCCCCTAGATGTTTAAATTTTTTTTACCTGTTTCATAACTGCTCCGTCACTGACGTGAACTTCAAATTTAGTGTCACTATTCGCTACCAGATATTCGGTTTTCGTCAGAATCACATGCAGTCACCATTTATCATATTTCTGATACAAACGCCGTATCATGAACTCAAGATCGAATTCATCTTTATCATCAGCAAAACTTAACGAAAACAGCTGTACATCGTTAACAATAATTCGCATTTCTCCACAGGTGTTCTTCCACCTTTGGAACGGTACAAGAATAACTAAAAGAACTTGACTGCCTAACACCCGGTTTGAATGGTAAACTTTATCCGGTGCTCATTCGTGGTGTGCTGCCACATACCGTGTTTATTGTCGGTGAGAGGACGTTGTTTTAAAACAACGGTGCACATCCTATAATCAAATTTTTTTGTCTGCGAACAGCTCAACAACAGATGCTCTCATTGATGGTTAGGAAAGCTGTCCTGTCCCGTGGCGATCGCCAAATCTTGAACTGCTTGGTGGGTCCCAATTCCCAGTCTCATTATACAATCGACAACCGACAACAGAGATATATGACACACTGTGACAAATTATTATATGTCATTTTAATGCATGCATCGAAACTGGTAGTCGTCACTTTGAACAGTTGCTAGGAGGTTAATTTGTTGTTGTATATAATAACAGGAAATAATAAATTATAATTTACTACAATTGCTTTCTTATCTCAAAGTAGGCTATCTGCAGTTAAACTGAGGAAGAATCGCTGGATCTACTGAATGAAATGAATACAAAGAATGGCTAAACAGTAAACGGAACGAAAACGAAAGTAATGAGGCGTAGAGATTAGCGTTAAGCTTCACATCAAAGCGGACAACCACAATGTAGACGAAGAGAAAAACTTCACCTATCTTGCAAACATAATAACGTATGACGGACACATCAAGGACCTAAAAAGCAGACAACCAAACGCAAAGAGGGCTTTCCTCGCTAAAAGAAAGCTACAACTATTAAACATTGGCCTTAATTTAAGGAATACATTTCTAAGAATGTACGTTTGGAGCACAGTATTATATGAAGTGAATCACGGATTGTGGGAAAACCGGAAAAGAAGAGAATCAAAGCGTTTGAGATGTGGTACTACAGAAGAATGTTCGAAATTAGGTGCACTGATAATGTAAGGCATGAAGAGGTTATCTGCAGAAACGGCAAGAAAAGGAACATGTGGAAAAAAGGAGATGACACACGATGACAGCACATATGTAAAGACATCAAGTATTTCGATGCTAATTGAGGGAGCTATGCAGGCTAAGAACTATATGGGAATGGGTAGACAGAGATTAAAATATATCTAACAAATAATTGAAGATGTAGCGTGGAAGTGCTCTCCTAACATAAAAAGAACCGATCGCCGGAGAATCCTTTACCCTCCTGCGTAAATTTGATTTTGGGCAGTAAAATAATTGTCACAACATAGATGTCTTCGAAGTTACAAAACAACGGCTACATGAGATAGGGTATCTATAGAGTCCTGAGAATTGTCGTACCCTAACAAACGATAGGGGGGAGGCAGAGGATTACAGGTCAGTCTGCAATTTCCGAGAAGTTAGGAGCAATTCCAGAAAAACATACTTCCAGTGGAGGCAGGCCGATCTCGTGCTTCAGCGCCAAACACTGGCACAAGGCATATACGGGAGGCGCGCAGTTTGAGACTCCATAGGATACTCGCAGCAGGACACTCAGTGTTACTCAGGGGTCTGAGTAACACTGTTTACTTGCAATCACACTAACAACTACCATGAAGGCTAATTCTAAACATTAGAAAAAAGGATGCAACTGGTTGCACAATAAAAGCCAGTGTAGGAGTCCGTGGGGTGAGAGCTGACAGAAATGGCAACCACAGGCAGCACTGTGAAGTGCGAACTGTGAGAGCAGCAGTCCAAGTGAGGAAAAAACTTGTCGGAGCTTACCCGAGACCGGCGGTGAGCGCCTGGAATGGGCGCCCCGACGATCTGACTGAGGTTTTTAAAGAATTGAGACGACGCACTATTTCTCTCTTCCTATAGTATGCTCACCAATCCAGTGGCACTTTACAGTCTTCGGGCAATCTGACGAATGGCTTTGCACCTTCAGGACGTACGTCTTTGGCCAACCACATTTAGATCCCTCCCCTTCTCATACACTGTAGGTAGGGATATTTCTGGACTTTACGTAAACAAACCGCTTCAAAGAAAATTGTGAAATTGAGTATAATATCAACTGTAGTTTACAGTAAAGTGGTTCTGCAAATCGGTCTTGCGAGCCGCCTAAATAATGAGCAAGGCAGTAATCCAATTATCTACGATAAACAGCCAGAGGATGTATTATATATAGGGAAGATGTGGTTCATATGTAAAGGAGACCGCTTATAAAACACTAATACGACCTATTCTTGAGTACTGCTCGAGCGTCTGGGATCCCTATCAAGTCGGATTGAGGGAGGACAAATGGTGTAAATGGCTCTGAGCACTATGGGACTCAACTGCTGAGGTCATTAGTCGCCTAGAACTTAGAACTAGTTAAACCTAACTAACCTAAGGACATCACAAACATCCATGCCCGAGGCAGGATTCGAACCTGCGACCGTAGCGGTCTTGCGGTTCCAGACTGCAGCGCCTTTAACCGCACGGCCACTTCGGCCGGCGAGGGAGGACATTGAAGCAATTCAGAGGCGGGCTGATAGATTTGTTACTGGTAGGTTTGATCATCACGCGAGTGTTATGGAAATGCTTCAGGAACTCGGGTGGGAGTCTCTAGAGGAAAGGTGGCGTTCTTTTCGTGAATCGCTACTGAGGAAATTTAGAGAACCAGCATTTGAGGCTGACTGCAGTACAATTTTACTGCCGCCAATTTACATTTCGCGGAAAGACGACAAAGATATGAGAGATTAGGGCTCGTACAGAGGCATATAGGCAGTCATTTTCCCCTCGTTCTGTTTGGGAGTGGAATAGGGAGAGAAGATGTTAGTTGTGGTACGAGGTACCCTCCGCCACGCACCGCATGGTGGATTGCGGAGTATGGATGTAGATGTAGATTTTACTCTGCATATAATGTAACGGAGAACAGATCAGTTCGCATTCGGGAGGACGACGCTTCAATCCCGCGTCCGGCCATCCTGATTTAGGTTTTCCGTGATTTCCCCAAATCGCTTCAGGCAAATGCCTGGATTGTTCGTACTAAAGGGCATCGCCTATTTCCTACCCCATCCTCCCCTAACCCGAGCTTTCTCTCCGTCTCTAATGACCTCGTTGTCGACGGGACATTAAAAACTAATCTCCTCCTCCCTCCTCCTCCTCCGGTGGCATTATCTTTACCTACAGATTCAAATGGTTCAAATGGGCCTGAGCACTATGGGACTTAGCTTCTGAGGTCATCAGTCCCCTAGAACTTAGAACTACTTAAACCTAACCTAAGGACATCACACACTTCCATGCCCGAGGCAGGATTCGAACCTGCGACCAGAACCGCTCAGCCACACTGGCCGGCTTACCTACAGAGATTAGCTGCTTTTAAATTCAATAAAAAGTTGTTTATTCCATCCTGTTTCTCCAAGATCGTTCCACACAGAGAAGTGGAAATTAATCCAGAGGATCAATAAGGATTTCTCCCAAGAAATGTACGTAAGTGATGAATACAAACACTATTTAGCATTAATATGTAGGAAGGACGAGGAGAGGGTTTTGGGTCTAGACAGGGATTGCATCGTGGGAAGGACAGAGGGACGCAGGAAGGGAAAGGGGAGAAGTGAAGATGAATGTATGAGGTCTGAACGTCACGCAGTAGGTCAACGGCATAGTCTTAAACAACGCGCGAGTATAAGATTTTTTCCAGGAGAGGAGAGGAGATGAGGCCCGTCGGAATGCGGTCAATGAGATACGTGCGTGGTGGTGACCTACGCCGATGCAAGCTAGTGGTTCGGTATTGCGCGGTTAACAGAGTGCGTTCAGTCAATTTACCGGTTCGTGGCTGCACGCGACTGGGATGGGGGAGGCCCCTGATGCGGGCGCACAGTAGCTGCCAGTGAAACGCGGCCCGGAAATTGAATGCGGCAGAGCTAGAGCTGGAGAGGGGTCGCGAGCGCACCACTAGGAGGGGGGAAGGGGAGGATGGGGGGGGGGGGGGGGGGGTGGCAGCGTAATACGAGCCAGGCGGCCCTGTGCCCATATGGTCGGAACTCGGAGGGGATTGCTGCTCTGGTCTGTCCGCTCTCCCGCCCTGTCAGCGGTGCAAGATGCAGCCCGGCGTTGCCGGGGAATCCACCACGACCACGAATACATTTCCCGTTCGCACAAAGTATTTTGTGGCGTCGGGGGATGTAATGCTTCCTAAGGTCACCAGGCGGTGGCATTCTATCAGTAACTCAACAGTACATGACCCACCGCACAAGCAAGTAGTAATTTCCATAATGCTTTGTGACGGCGCAAGCTCAACACGGGTGTGAAACTCATGTATGGACTTTTATTACTCGATCTTGGTTCACTGCCAGGCCACTTGGAGCGCTGCAAGTGTGTCAATCCATCATCTCTGTCTCTTATCTGTTGTGGTTCTGTTCAAAACAGAGGTGATTTTACAGCAGTGTGTTCCTGATTGCGATTTCGTGTGTGTATTGAACTTTTTGAACTGTATTGTGAATATGCTGGTCGTATTCTGTATTAATTTTGCTCACATCCAGAATAATAGCTGGAGTTAATGATTCTGTATTTGTTGTTCTTTCGTATAAAACAGAAGCTGGTTTCGTCGCTCAGTGATCTGTTGACATTTGTTCCTGCCTAGGAATCTGTATGTGAACTGCTCAATTTAAATGTGTTGTAAGTGTATTGTTCGATTCTATTTTAGTTAACATCCGTTTTTCGTACTTTCTTGCATTTAATGGAGAATGGAGAGCTAGCAGATTTTGAAAGAACTGGTATTCAACTTTATCGCATCTTGTCACGGAATGAGTATGTATTTCTACTTTGTATGGTGTTGCTTCTCGTCACTGGGTATGCTTCGTAACACTCTGAATAGAGCATTCTTCGTTGCCAGTGCTAAAAATGTAAGTACTTTTTGTACCAGTAATATTCTACATCGAAATGCACATTTGTACTTGGGATCGTATGGTATAATGTGAACGTACTTCCACCGTACTGAATGCTAATGCATTTAGGAACTCTAGTTGTACGGAATTCACTAGCAGATTCAATGATGACAGCATAGAATGTACTACTTCCTTTTAAATTTTCACTGTAGTGGGAGGATGGCTGTAGTACAAAGAATTCTGCTAAAATATATTGCTTCTAGTGTTTGCCAATGACGTGTGAAGATATGTGCATAACTCCTGTTGCATTTTTAGCATTTGAAAGGAAGAATGCCTTAAGTCTTTACGAGTGGAAAGCACACCCCGTGACAAAGAAGCAACACCATTCAAAGCAGAAATACATACGCTATGAGCAGATGTAATAAAGTTGAATACCAATTTTGTAAAAAATTCCTAAAGCGCAGTTCTCCATTTAATGCAAGAAAGTAGCAAAACGGGTGTAACCAAAAAAAGAATATGAGCAACGCCAGTTGACACACAAATTCGTACATATAAACAAATGTGTATATGCGTCGAAAACAGCTGCTGTTTTTCACGAAACAAAAACAAATATGGAAACATTTACTCCACACCCAACACTACTGACGCGAAAGAAAATTAACGAGAATACCAACAACATATTACTAATGCAATTCAAAGAGTGAAATACGCACAAAAAGCCGTAATCAGGAACACAGTGTGTTGAAAACAGCTTCTGTGTCGTGTCATGTCATGTCAGATAGTTTTGAGGTTTTTACACGTGCTAAGGTGCAACTATTTCCACTTGATAATGACCACGTGGTCGAAATCACAATATTTTTACAAATAAATAATTTTACAGTCAAAAGTCCTGACAATGTCATTTATAAAATGTTACGTGACTGAACTGCAGCTACGAGAAGTTGACCTACGTTTTTGATTGAGATTTCTGGAAAATATTATTTGCATAGTCAAAAAAACTTTTCGGTTTCCACACAAGATCTTTGCTACTAGACTACAAAGCCCACCACTAAAGTTTAAATGAAACATAACGTCATCTAAATCAAGTATTTCGGATTAAAAATACGGATTTTCGCACCCCATTTTCTCGTATTTAAAGTTCACTGCCAGGCCACATGGAATGCTGTTGTTCTCTGCATATCGTAACAAGGGCCTAGCTTGCATTTCTATGGTGCGAAGTTCTATGAGGTTCAACATCAGCGGCATTCCAAAATGGCCTAAGAAGGATGTGGAGCGAATTCAAAGGAGTGTTGCTACATTCGTAATCAACCGCAACAGTGAATAAATGAGTGTTTTACATAAATCTATTTACAAGGTGTTTCAGGAGAAACAGTAAATATTTTAGGATTTGGTAGTATAGTCTACTTCGAATAAAGCACTCTAGGTAAAGTTAGTCCAACTTTTAACGGTTACAGATATACAACTCGTTACAGAAATAAGTTCTCATTTAGCGTGTTGCTACTCAAGTTGCTATGGGTTTACTTATGGATTTCCATTTTTGTTTTGATGTTCAAGTTGTGATTTCTGTTTGAGCTTACATAACTGAATTTTTCTGTTGTGATTGTTGGCCGATTCTATCGAGTCGTTCAAGCACGCCGCACGTATTTCCAAAGGCTGAGCAAGTCGATGTGGTGTTTGTGTACGGCTTTTGCTATGGAAACGCTGCCACTTGTAGGAAATAAGACGGACGCTTTCTTAACCGCAGAATACCAGATTCAAGAGTCTTTACTCGTATTTCACAAAACTGCGTGAGAAGAGTGCAGTGCCCAACAATCATATTTCATCTTAAAGTGCGAATGAATAGCTTGTAGAGGAAATAGAAGACATTATTCCGTTACCAAAAAGTAGCCCTTCAACAAACACACAGAGAAAACCTGTATGTACTGATGTTCTAGATACAAGAATATGGCGGTCATTACGTATGCACGGCTTCTGTAAAAACCTTCGAGAAGGAGGTGAACGTACACGATTGGAATTTTGCCGCTAGATATTTTCAAATCGCCGTGGAATCCCATTAATGTTATTCACCGATGAAACCGCGATCACTCGTGAGGGCATCAGTAATACTCCTAACTCAAATCGGTGGTCCGAAGAAAACCAACATGACTTTGTAGAGAGACAGTTTCAAGACCGCTTACATGTAAAAGTGTGTGATTTGGTATGGTAGATTATCAGTTGTTAACTTAACGCTTTGTCTTACAGGGCTCTGTTATCAAGACATTTTTGATAACGAGCTTCCAGCATTGCTGAAATAGGTTCCTTTGGCTACAAGCATGGATATATTCTTACAGCATGAAGTGGACCCTGCACATTCTAGTCGTCAGATAACACGTTATCTAAGCCGATTATGCCCAGAGATGTATCAGAAAAATGGTCACTTTTCTCTACCACCAAGATCCCCGCACCCTAATCCTATAGGTTTTTGCCTGTGAAAATCGTTGAACGGCGAAGTCTACAAAGAAAAAGTAAATGAAAGAGATGAATTAATCGTTGGAATATTAATAGTGATGCCATCATAAAGAACGCCAAGACGAACTCCGAAAAGCTGCACGTGGTGCCGTCAAGAGAATTCGAAAATGCAGTGAAGCCTGAGGTGAGACTTAACGAAATTACTGTTGATCTTAATCATTTGGCTTTGTTTAACATCTTCTGCGAATATCTGTTAAGGTTACGTTGTAACAGCTGGATCTATGTAACCACAAAAATTAACCTCTTGTTATGTCGAATGTTTTATGCGAATTAGCCTACGTTAACACCAAATAAAATATTTACTGTTCCTCCTGAAACACCCCGTATAGCCCACCGCATAAGCAAGGAGGCCGCAATTTCCATACTGCTCTGTGGTGGTGCCGACTCAACATAGGAGCTAAAACAAGTTGGGTTAAAAAGGAACTGGCGCAATGAGTAAAAGAGTATTCTCTCTGTCTCTCTCTCTCTCTCTCTCTCTCTCTCTCTGATGTTTCAATGGTTTTCACGAACAGACACAATGACTGACGAGGTATATTTGTGCGGATTTTTTAATAGTTTTCACGAACAGATATAATGACTGACGAGGAATGTTTGTGTAAATGTTTTATTAGTGCTAAATAACGACGAGAGTGTAACATTGGCATTGTTAAACGACGTGAGTGTAACATTGGCATAGTTATTTAACCCTCGTGTAATTGGCGTTTGGAATGATATCTCGTGGCAATGAGGGGAGCTACTAGCTGGGCAGACAGAAAGGAGATTGTATCTGGCGGGAAAAGCAGTATATAGCCGCCGCAACTGCAGAGATCTGCAAAGTTCTACCAGAATCTATATAAAAATTGAAGTCCCCCGCCGCTTTTTTCTCTTTGTATGTGAAGATTAATCTCAGGCACTACTGTAGGAATTCTGATATAGTTTTCATTAATCGACAGACATTCAACAGGGTACATCACAATGTATTATAAACAAGTCGTCCGCCTACTTAGTGCTACTTGAGCGAGCCGGGACGGGTCGCTCAAACCATTGTGTGAGGGAACCTCGTATCAGTGTTAACGATTTTCTGTCCAGTTCCTTTGGTAGAGGGGCAAAGATGACTACTACTCTCCGAAACCATAACTGCACGTAGACCCTTACTGTCTGTCTCTCTCCTGTGAGCACGACAGTGCCTTAGCCCCGTCGTCAAGAGACGGGCGCTCATGGCGCACGAAGACACACTGAAGGAAGACTTATTTTGTTCTTTGGATGACTCGCGAGTTTGTGTCAAACCTGACAAACGAACCGTTTATACATGGAGGGACGTGATAACGAAATAAAACAACACTTGTACAAGAAACTACGTAATATCACTGTGAAGAGCTAAAGGTCATAAAGGGACTTCCACGTCACTCAGAAGGGTTCTTTAACAGCTCATAGGTGGACAAGTTCTTGGATTTATACCTTATGGTCGTATGCTGCAACCATTCGAAAGCCCAGCGTTTTTATCACAGACAACGGAGTATTATGCATTTGGTGGGCGAAACTGCTCGAGGTGAGGTATAGTTTGATCGACGTAAGCAGGGCGTTGTACTAGCTTTCTCAACTGCGAAACGAAAGGAGAAAAAAAAACTCTGGTGTTTACCTTGTGTCAAAAATTCATTCTTGGTTGGTTCTATTTCAGATTAATGAACTTTGTCTAAAATGTTGCCAGAGAGTAGGTTCCATCCCTGAAGTATCATACCGCATAATCAGTCAAAGACGCATCACGTCTGCGGCGACTGCTTCCTAGGACTCAAAACGTTTCCGAGTCGTCAACAACTGTAAGTGAGAGGGTGACGAATATGCTGATAAGGATGCAAGTCCAAACAATTCGTACTTCATGTAATTCAGTTTCCCATTGCTTAAGGATCTTCGGAAGCGGAAACAACTCCAACATCGTTTCTACATACTGTTTCATCCAGCAGGCCGAGAATCTTGCACGGTGCAGACATGTAGTTTAATTATTTGCGCGTTTACCAATAACAGAAACCTATTTTACATTCCAGAAAGAAATGACCGTACCGCAACCTTCTCAGCAGATGAAGTCTACTTCGATGTTGGAGGGCTGCAGGCTTCTGTCAACTGCTTCGATAGCTTTTTCGTTTCTGGAATCTGCATCTGCATCTACATACAATTTCTCATATGGCATCTTCTTGGTCCTTAGGCGAAATTATTTTGGCGGCAGTAGAATCGTTCATCAGTCAGCTTCAATGCCGGTTCTCAATTTTTTGTCACTAGTGTTCCTTCAAAAAACATCGCCTTCCCTCCAGGGATTCCCACTTGAGTTCCCGAAGGATCTCTGTAACACTTAAGTGTTGTTCGAACATACTGGCAACATATCTAGCAGCCCGCTCCTGAACTGCTTCATTGTCTTCCTTCGATCCGTCTCCTATACAGATTGATCCACCACTTCAACAATTCTCCCAATAAACTCAAGTCGACCATTCGCCTTCCCTACCACAATGCTCGCAAGCTCGTTCAATTTGATATCGCTATACACTGTTACGCCCAGATATTTAAACGATGTGACTGCGTCAAGCAGGACGCTACTAAAAAAAGGCCGTATCCGAACATCACGGGTTTGTTTTTCCGACTCATCCGCAACCACTTACATTTTTCTACATTTAGAGATAGCTGTCATTCATCACTCCACCTATTGGTTTAAATGTCTCTGAGCACTATGGAACTTAACATCTGGGGTCATCCGTCCCCGAGAACTTAAAACTACTTAAACCTAACTAACCTAATCACATCACACACATCCATGCCCGAGGCAGGATTCGAACCTGCGACCGTAGCGGTCGTGCGGTTCCAGACTGAAGCGCCTAGGACCACTCGGTCACATTACTCCACCTACAAAATTTGTCTAAGTCATTTGTATACTGCTAGTCACTCAACTTCCACACCTCCCCGTACACCACATCACCATCAGCAACATTTGTATACTGCTACAGTCACTCAACTTCGACACCTTCCCGTACACCACACCACCATCAGCAAACAACCGCAAGATGCTGCTCACCCTGTCCGCCAGATCATTTACGTATATAGAAAATAACAGTGGTCCTATCACACTCTCATGGGGTACTCCTGACGATACTGTTGTCTCTGAAGAACACTTGCCGGCGAAGATAACATATGGGCTCTCTTAGTTAAGAAGTCTTCGAGCCACTCACATATCTAGGAATCTATTCGATATGCTTGTACCGCCGTTAACGTTCCGCAGTGGCGCACCGGTTCAGATTCTGGAATCTAGTTACCGTTCATCCACTAGGCCAAATCAGAGAAAGAACTATGGGCCAATTTCCATCATCGAAAAACTTTCTATACCAAAAAAATTATGACAGAACGATATTCCAGTTCATTCATTTGAATGAAACATACACCACGAGTACTTTAAAAAGGGAGGAACGGCAGAAGGCCTATAATCCATCCACGTCCAGATATTACTTCTGTTTTGTTCGATGTCTTTTCGTCAGTTACTACAAACTGTGACCTGTATGACTGGAAATCACGAATCTAGTCGCATAACTGAGACCACATACCACATGCACGCAATATAATTAGCAGTCCCTTGAGAGGAACGGTGTCGAAAGCCTTCAGGAAATTTAAAAATATGGGGACAATTTGACATTCCTTGTCGATAACACCTGCATTGTCCCAAATTTAGTTGTAATGTTTAGTACGCTTACATGTAATGCTTGCAGCACACAGTGTTCATTCAATGTCTTATTACTGAAATACCATTCACACAATGAAAAATGTGTTCTAAACACAAAAATGTACTGTATGTGCGGGACAGATGTTCAGTTTTCCTGTCTTCGGACTTAGAACATATCATGCATTTCATTGAAATTGGTGTTACATTTTGTTTTCAGTGTCAGTTGAACATCTGTTGGTAATATACTTCATGACTCTGCTTTGGGTTGGGTGAAAGTTTCTATCATCTGAGATTCAAGGGTCTTTTGAAATTCTCTTCTCTCCAATGTTCCAAAACAATACCGCATGTGTACTGATTTATATTAAAATTTCAATTTACTATAGTTGTGAAGGCAGAGACATTCCACTACTATGTGATGGGATCTGATAACCCTAGCAGCGGAAACTGCACATGTCTTCCTCTAGAAATGAAACTAAACTAACGTTAACTATAATAACGTCAGCTACAGTTTTTAAAAATGCGCTGTCGAAGTATTCAGGTACCAATTACGTGCCATCTCAACAAAACGTGGAGCAATACGTGGGCGGCGGTGTATGAAAATCTAGCGCAGCAACGAAAGATTATTACCAGTTTAGATCAAATTATTTGCCCAAATATCGATCTATTATACCCACAGAAACCAAAGAATTGTTTGCGAACAAAGTACAGGGTGGTTACAACACTGAAGATTCACTACTGAGTCAGTGTAGACGGAAAACTATTTACCGTAGGGTTACCCAACTTTGTAGGAATATCGTGGGCTGCAGGGTTTGCGCTGTTATTAGTACTAGTGTCACGACTTGCCGTTAGGCGCCGGTACTGGTACGGAGACATACGGCTGAAACACAAGCATCACTGTGCATTACAGTTGCAGACGGTTCTCGGCAAAGCGAACAAGGCTTTACTCATAAGGCTGTTCAATAAAAAACAGCAACATTGCTGTTGGTCTTCGCGAATATCGACGCATCAAAGGAATACGGAGAGCTCATCTTTCCGCATCAGTCTTTAAGAACCTGATTCGGAAGTTTGAATTAACTGGAGTTACTCCTGGGAGAAGCCGACAAACTGTTGACGCTACTGTTGCCACGGCTGAGAATGCTGGACGCAACGTGCGATCTCCAAGCACTGCACGACCTGTGTCACGACACCTGACAACATGCTATGGTCCACCATTCGAGAAGTGCTGCGGACAATTATGAGACGGTATCTGTATTGCGGTTCCAGGCTGACGTGGATGTAGTGGTCCTCATGATGAGAAACGTTTGTATCCTGGGACGTAAACACGGTACGCAACTGACAAATGTTACCCTCTCATGTGGAAAGTGAAATGCGTTTCTTTCAATGGTTTATTCGTTATTTCTCTTCGGCATGTTTCACTATCGTACGACCACTCGTTTGTCAATTTAACTATCACTCGTGGCAATACATTGAAGTCTATACCTACAGTATCACTACAGAGCCAGTGGTCGGCACCACACTACGGAAACAAACATGTGCATCATCTGGAGATGAAAATTAGCCTGAAAAGGCTCCAAAACGCTTTTATGGGAATAACCAAATATTTCAAAATATATTTCTTCCATTTTTATTGCACTAACAATTTTACTTTTCTATTAAGAGTCGTTAAACTACCGTCGGCTACAACAAGTAAGTGTAGACTACGACAGTTTTCCTTGTAGCTTTGGTCAGTTGAGATCGCAACCGCATTACCTGAACGGTAGGTGTGTTGCATACTCACCGGGCGTAATCTCATTCCGGTCGCTTTGTGTGCCTATGCAATCAATGTCTTACAGTATTCCGCTAGCAACGGGGACTAACCGAGGTGGCGCAATGGTTAGCACAATGGACTGGCATTCGGGAGGACGACAGTTCAAACCCGCGTCTGGCCATCCTGATTTAGGTTATCCGTGATTTCCCTAAATCGCTTATGGCAAATGTCGGGACGGTTCCTCCGAAAGGGTACGGCCAATTTCCTTCCCCATCCTCCCCTAATCCAAGCTTGTGCTTCGTCTCTAATGACCTCGTTGTCGATGGGACGTAAAACACCAATCTTGTCCTCCTCCCAAGAAACCATCCAGAATCTAAGTGAGAATATACAGTGTGTCCCAAAAAGAATGACCCGATTTTAAATAGAATTATTTATTAGGAACAAGGGCTTAACACCAACAAATTGCATATTAAATTACTCAGAAAAGACATAAGTTTATAAAAATCAATCATAAATGTTCAATATGTCCTCCATTGGCTGCACGGAGGACATCTAGCCGATATCCGAATTCATTCCAAACTGAGCGAGCGTAAGGTGTCTTCTGTCACTGAAGCTACAGCAGCTGATATTCTGGTTTTTAGTTCGTCAGTGTCACAAGGTAAGGGAGGAATGTAAACACATTGTTTAACATATCCCCACAGGAAGAAATCACATGGTGTTACGTCAGGGGACCTAGGAGGCCAAGAGTGTAAAGCCTGGTCTCGCGGTCCTGTACGCCCTAACCAACGTTGAGGCACGTTGGCATTGAGGAAACTGCGCTCGTAGCGACATTTAGCGGATTTTTTCTGAAACTCTAGACCATGTCGATTACATCTAGCGCTGTTTCAGTTAGCTAGTGACATTTGTCTCAATATTATTACAAGTTAAAATAGGGTCTTTTTTTTTTGGGACACCCTGTATTAAAGATCGCGTAACGTACGGAACATTTTTGTTCCACATATCTATCCGCCTTTCTGTTACTTAAAAATAAACACTATTTATGGCAAAAATGAAATTATCAACGTTTAATTCATGTCTTATTCGAAAATTGTTGACTTTTAACGTGAAACAGAGGGACGTTATAATAAAAATGAAATACCGATTTATTATATCGCATTAGTAAATGCAATTTCCTCAAGAAAAGTAAAGTTATAATTCGTGTTTTATTTGAAAGCTGTTGATTTTTAACGTGAAACAGAGGGGCGTCACAATAAAAATAAAGTACAGATTTATTATATAGCGCTAGAAAATGCAATATCCTCAAAAAGGCAAAGTTATAAAAAAAATCAAAAATCGCTTCAATACTTCGTCGAGCTTACATAAAACATGATTTTGTTACTTGTTACTTTCGCACTTATCAATAATAAGAGGAAACTCTTGCCTTTGATAATGATGAAAAACGTTATATTGATTACAAAATATCAGGAATTATATAGATTTTTTGTATTTGCATATGTAAACTGTACTCGCATCGTAAGTAAGAGCTTCGGTTACATAAAAGCGCAGAAGACGGTGGAGCAACTGATTTTTTTTATTAATTATAAAATGCTACTTATATTCGGTAAGGATGTAAAATATACAATGGACTAACTGTGAACGATGCGAGGTTCTAAGTATCACTTCCTCTCTCACACATTCATTTATGTTTCTTTCCTTACCAATGCCAGCAATACTACCGGTATTCCTACCATTCACTACGTCATTTATGTTCTGTATCAAAACTACCGAACCATACTTTTGGTAGAGCGCAAGTCTAGTTAGTACACAACGGAGTATACGGAAACGGGAAAGCCTAATTATAAAATGGTTCAAAAATGGTTCAAATGGCTCTGAGCACTATGCGACTTAACATCTGAGGTCATCAGTCGCCTAGAACTTGGAACTAATTAAACCTAACTAACCTAAGGACATCACACACATCCATGCCCGAGACAGGATTCGAACCTGCGACCGTAGCGGTCGCTCGGCTCCAGACTGTAGTGCCTAGAACCGCTCGGCCACTCTGGCCGGCCCGTAATTATACTCCAGAATCGAAAACAGATCTAAAATTGGCAGCATGTGTCGATCTGTAAGGCCTCAGAAACGACGTGAGACGCCGAGCACGAAACGCTGCTGCGGCTATTCGCGGCAATTTGATTAGCCGCACGCGGGGCCGTATCGCATTCTTCTAGACGGGAGCGCGTCTGCAGGCGGCCGCAGAGGGGCGCCCGTCGGCGGTAAACGCTTCAACCCGAGCCGGATCGATAGCGCGAGGAGGCCGGCGCGCGGCGAGCCCCAGTGCCGCTACAAGTTGCACAACGTCGCAGTCTCCCCGCCGCCTCATTGCAAACTGCGCCATTTTCGTCTCACAATACGGTCACCAGCTCCTGCGACATCGCAATACGGGACACATCGGTAATTCCAAAAGTTTTACGTCAATAAGGAGGACAACCACAAAAACTGTGTTACTTACTTTACTTTTTCGTGTCCGGAGTTGTCAATTTTTTCGGCCTAATACAGGGCTACGTCAAAAGCTTCAGTCTCCCTTAGCCAGAGGTCGTCTAGAGAGTAATGTGCAGGACACTTTCAGCGTGTTAGAAGATGTTCCACGTTCTTTATTTCTCTGCAGTCGCAGTTATTGTCATTAGGTTCTAATAGGCTCCATAACTGCTCGTTATGTTCATGAGCTACCCTATGAGACTTTGGACTGCTGAAACCTGAAGCTTGGTAGAGCTTTTCCAGTGGATGGGCTTCATGCATCCTGTGACTAGCTTACAGGTTTCGTTATGGTTTATATCCATCTTTTTGCGTGCGCCAATGCAGACCAGACAGCGCATGCGTACTCAGCTGCAGAAAAGCAAATTGCTTACGCGGTGGTTTTGGGAGCATTAGGCTTGGCGCCCCACTTACAGCCAGTTAGCTTTCTAAGAGTACTGTTTCTTGCGGCTATCTTATAACATCGGTTTTTTTCGCAGTGATTTTTGTATGTGAGGGACCTGTTCAGTGTCACTCCGAGGTATGTCGGCTGGTCTGTGCGTTCACGGGTAGACCCATTCCAGTTAAAGATTTCTATTTGCTAGGCCTGTGTGAAGGTAAAAAGCGCATTTTTTTTGTTTTAGTGGGATTTGGTTTGAAAGAGTTGTCATCGTAGTATTTTGACATAGCTCCTAGGGTATTCTCCAACTTTACCTCTACTTCCTCAAAGGTTCTTCCTATTGTGCTAATCAGTTTAGTTTTACTTTTTTCATTTGCTTTAGTCAAAACTTGTCAGTTTTAACAATATTTTAAAAAAATTCTGACGTCTATAACTACAAGTTACAACTTACGAATTTCGTCTTGAATTGTTATTCACGTGTGCTTGCCATGGATACTTCTTCCAAGATAAACACACAGCCTTTTTAACTCGCTTGGGGTAAGAAACACAATTATGCCGATGTCAATAGTTTTCGGATAACAAAGAGTACGTCGGGCTGCCAATAAGTAACATCTATTGTTTAGGTGTTATCAGCGCAGTTAGAATTATCTCCTTTATCTTGTTGTTAAATCGTTTTCTGTTGACGCACTTTTTCAAACTTCAGTGCGTAGCCTAATAAAACATAGACTGTATTATTTAATCCTCGCAATACCATGGGAAGGGGTACCTTATATCCACCTTTTGAAAATATTGAAAAATATTTATTGTTTTTAATGAACTCCTCTACCAAATTTCACATATGTTTCGAATTTTTCATTTTAACTTAACCCAAAAATTTAAGTCTCGGTATCACATGTCCCTTTCCCCAGTGACCACCATAATCGATATTTCCAGGTTCACGGCCTTACACATCCACATCTCTTTGAAAAGTATGTTGCGAGTATGGCATTTATTGCCCGGGATATCTCCTTCGGGGTTCCGCCGCCACTTCAGCGACTTGCGTGTCAATGATGATGAAAATGATGATGAAGGACACACAACACCCAGTCCCCTGCCTGGAATCGAACCCGGGCCCCCTTGCGTGGTAGGCGGTAACGCTACCGCTGCGGAAGCGGACTAAAGTCAACGACAACGAATGAAACTTGCATATTTTTAAATTTTTTTGTGATGGTCATAAAGTCGATAATACACGTCACTGAAAATGCATTGACATTGCTAAGGCGGTGGTAAAAGTTATTTTCAGGTTCTGGTCTCTACTTACACATCAATACCACTTTGAAAAGTAAGTTGTTAATATAATTCAACAACAATTAACATTTTTTTTTAAATTTTAGTGTGGGTATAAAGTACACCCTATCCTTGGTAATGCGTGTTATGGAAAAGGCCGTCCGCAGCTCGTGGTCGTGCGGTAGCGTTCTCGCTTCCCACGCCCGGGTTCGATTCCCGGCGGGGTCAGGGATTTTCTCTGCCTCGTGATGACTGGATGTTGTGTGATGTCCTTAGGTTAGTTAGGTTTAAGTAGTTCTAAGTTCTAGGGGACTGATGACCATAGATGTTAAGTCCCATAGTGCTCAGAGTCATTTTTTTTTTTTTTTTGGAAAATGTTTTAGTATTGCTAGCGTTTAATTACTGTGATAACTGACCTGGGCTACATTTTCAATAACACAAATTTACACTTCAATTTATTGTCTTGTCTAAATAAGTAATGTGATATACTATACCAAGACTCCGACAAACTTGTAAGAAGACCAGTACATACTTCAATATAGCCATCAGCGACGTAAAGGCCAAATATTGATGTCATTTCGACAGATGACTTACATGAATAAGATAAATTACTGAAAAATATTAAATTCTGGATTTTATCGTTCCATGCAGAGTTCCTTATGACTTAACTTTTTTTAACCCAAAAAATGATAAATTCTTTACTATACGGAACATTTGGCAAACCCATCTGAGACAGTGGTCGTACTCCCACTATAGTAAAAGAAATCGTCCGTCCCCTGATCCCTATCAAATTTCAACTGTATGCTTCTAATACTGAAGGGAAGAAACGTAGTTTTCATTTGCAATACGGATAAAAATTTTGCTGCAAAATATTCAGAGCAACGCAGTGACAGCAGCTTCCCACAATCGTCGGAAGACAACGCAGATTATCGTTGCCTGCAAACGCGATCGCCAAGTACTTCTTCAACAGCAATTTCCTATCGAGTGTGAGCTCCATCTCTCTAGCGATACACACACAGCGAGTCGTTGAACGCAGGAAGAGAGACGGTAGATTGTAAATATTCAGTAAAGACCGAACAGAAACGCCCCAGAAAGGGGAACCTTAACTCACGTCTACTTTGATTAAAATATCTCTGTAACTGAAGTTTCACTGTGTTGAATGGCAGGAGCCGATCGGCAGCCAGTTCTAGTTCTTTCTCGAGAGCCACGTTCTCACTGCGATTCCTGTTTCGTAGGCAGATGCAGCGTCTTGCCAAATGTGGCTGGAAGATGCACACCGACAACACTGAACTCCAGCAGCTGCAGGCTGTCAATCTGAAAACAATTTTATTAAAGCTATAATATGGTGCATAGATCGGGAATTTAATAGCCTCTCACCTCGGTCAAGGCTTCTGTACTGTAACTAATCTCTTGAGAGTGGAGAAAATATTCCAGTCGACTAATGCTTTCAAAAGCATATTTCTAACAATAATAAAGTAATTTTTTTCGATAAAACTATCCTTCTTCATTGTGGCTTGTGCTGAGCTATTAAATCGTTCTATGGAAAGAATAAGGGTGATAAAATTTGACCTTTTTTTTGCCTTCAGATACCTTAGGACCACGTGAAAAATGGCTCTAAGCACTATGGGACTTAACATATGAGGTCATCAGTCCCCTACAACTTAAACCTAACTAAACTAATGACATCACACACATCCATGCCCGAGGCAGCATTCGAACCTGCGACCGTAGCAGTCGCGCGGTTCCGGACTGAAGTGCCTAGAACCGCTCGGCCACCGCGGCCGGTTTAGGACCACGTGAGACAGAGCTAATTGGTCATGGAACGAGTCCTTATATAACTCTCAAGAAGCTGATTAAAAATTAAAAACAAAAAAGGAGGCCATAAATATCATGGAAAAAGTGTTTCAAAGCTTTTTGTATAGAGTCTACAATAAACAATGCATTACATATATGAGTGACAGATACTATGTCAAAAAAACGAAATATCCGTAGTAAAATAATAACCTCATCTCAATTTTATAACAATGACAAATGAGACTCGAAGACGTTTTAGATTTACGGAGCTTAGCGGACAAGGTGTCAGTAATTCTGCGGTGAAGAAAGGGCAGGTAACGAGAAAAAAAAGAAAAGAAAGTCTGAATGTGTCACCCGTTTTAAACGTCCAGTCGTCATCGAAGACACTACACTGGCTATTTATTATCACAGTCGTGCGAAAACGCCGGTGCAGTCTGACTGTGGTCTGGACACTGGGAAGATGCCGGTACTCGCCTTAGGTGATTCAGCGAAGCGATGGGGAACTTACATCTAAATAGCTCTTCTCTCGCACGAAAGACCCTTATATTAACCAATGTGCTACATCACTTAGTATGAAATGAAATGACCGTATGGCACTGATAGCTGAGAGTTCCCACCTGGGGCATTTGGCCGGCGAGTTTCAAGTCTTTTCAGTTGACGCCACAATGAGCGACTTATGTATCGATTACGACGATGAAATGACGATCAGGAAACCCATCATTCAATCCCTGAGCGGACAAAATCTCTGCCCCGGCCGGGAATCGAACCCGGGCCCGCTGCATGACAGTGTGACACGCTGACCAGTTCATTTTTTAATCTCATTTTGTTCGTTATTTTCGTTGCACTTCTTCGAGCCAGACGTCCCATGACACTGTTCAAGTTCATCGTTGATCCAGTCACTCAGTTTTTTTCATTACTTAGCGCGGCTAATACTCTGACCGACACGTAGAGCTACCGTACCGGCACCGCTCAGCTAAGGGGGGCCGGACGCTTGGTATGTCAGGCGGGAATACAATAAGGAATAGAAAAGGAAGCTGCATGGTTTACAGGTATCGAGCAATGGAGAAGTGTCATGTTCGGATGTAGCTGCAAAAAGATAACGACGACGATGCAACACGTGGGGAATAGGCCCCAACGTAGCAGGATTTCTTAGAGAAATAATAAAAATAACACGAATTAAATATTGGTGATTAGAGAAAAAAAAGTCATGCACGCTGCAGGCACAGTACAATAGAATCCATCGATTATAAGAATGGCTGCTGAATTCTGGGGTCACTACTCTCTTCACATTACCCACTAGGAACCGATAACTGCTGAACACTAAACGTGAGCACATTCTACTCGGCTCACAATTCAAAAATTTCTTGAAGTAGTGGAGTCAGATAACAAGGGGGATAACTATGTAGTGTTAGGCGAAAGGATAATAAAGGCGACTGCAACTACGCGATCAAGGCGATTCCAAGTGGTGTGGCCAGCAGCGCAATGCGGCTTGGCCCTCGGCGATGTTCTTTCGGCTCTTGGTCAGCAAGCGAGCTGGTCCAGCGCCAAGGTGGTGGCGTGTACTTCGGAGGAGGTCCTGTCAATGCGAAACACCTGTTTCCTACCAAAAATACTGCGACTTCGTAAAAATTGCTTAAATCGTAATCTTCCCTTAAAAGTGACTGTCACTGACATTAATTAATTGACTGCAACTAGCCGCGTGGGATTAGCCGAGCGGTCTAGGGCACTGCAGTCATGAACTGTGCGGCTGGCCCCGGCGGAGGTTCGGGTCCTCCCTCGGGAATGGGTGTGTATGTTTGTCCTTAGGATAATTTAGGTTAAGTAGTGTGTAAGTTTAGGGACTGATGACCTTAGCAGTTAAGTCCCATAAGATTTCAAACACATTTCAACATTTGACTGCAACTAATGTTATCATCAATAAGGTACATAAGGAAACCAATTACTTACAATTACTCTGGGGAGCAATGACTTACGTTTATGACGGACATATTAAGAAACACTTTTTTTTGTAACAATCTATTGTCTGTGATCGGTTACAAGATACCACGAAAAAGAAATCTAAAGCAAAGTAATATATTCTATCTGGAGCCATTTCGAAGCGAACTGTGCCTGACAGCGTTTAGCTAAGAGAAATTATGTGCCTATTACAGTCAAGATAGTTAAGCAAGGTAGTGAGGACAAAACGAGCTCTGTATTATAAAGAGCCAGGAAGAGATTTTTTGCTTCTCTAACCTTGATTAGATGTGATATGTGCTGTTTCTAAATTGTGAAGGCAAAAAGATAGAGAATTGCAGGGGGCGAAGAAAGAGATGCACAAGAAGAAGAAGAAGAAGTTATATCTAACACTCCGTCGACGACGAGGCCATTAGAGACAGACTGACCACGCGGCCACACCGCTCATTGAGCGTCAAGAGTTGTATTGTTAACCAAGAAAATCACCCATTTCGTGTAAGATTCGCACAAGAGTTCTTGGAGTGCACAATGATGTACTCAGGTCTCAAGGTGGTGATTTTTGTTTTGGCATATACGATGACTGGCATTTCACTAGTGTATCCTAAATCCAAATGGCGAATTGTTTCAAAGAATTTAGCAAATCGTTGAAAAACCATGAAAGTATTGAATAGTGTTAGTATGTTTGTTCAGCGACAAATTATCTGTGAGGCTGACAAAGATGAGTCTCAGGCTCGCAAAACATATACAACCCATGATTTTTGAAAAAAATGTAGCAGACGACGTGCGTGGGGTGAATTTTCGTGGTACATCAACCTCCATTGCATCTAGTTATAACACTGCCTTTGATGGACAAACCTTTGTAAAACACGCGTTTCGTGCCCCCATGAAAGCCCAGCTTATCGCTATCAACGGTAGAAATGTAGGTGAAAATACATATTCTGTGAATGGGATAGTAACTGGTTCTTTACATTCGGTTACACATTTTCCACTGAATGAATTTTGTCTGGCCCACTTTCTCAGCTCTGTGTGAAAATGTACCAGCGCAGAAAGCACGGTGAGGAGCCTCTGACACACACACACACACACACACACACACACACACACACACACACACACTGGGGGAAAGGGTGGGGGGGAGGGGAGGGGAGAGAGAGAAAGAGAGAGAGAGAGAGAGAGAGAATTAGCGCTGTCAGAATCGGAACTTTCAATACCGGATAGCGCAACGATCCCCCATCGAATGTAGGTCATGCTGTTCCAGAAATGGGTCAGCGGCTCCAGAGCGCCTGTGCAGAATCTCTGATGGCGATCACTGCTTCGCCACAGATCGAAAGTGCCCATCTGCTATTTGGCGCTTGTAGCCTCACTAGCCCTCAGAAGTTGCTCTACTCGGAGAATGAAAATTCTGCTACGGGTGACCGTGAGCCCCAGGATGCACACATTTCCGCCGATATTCGAGACGAGGTTCTACAGAAAAATGTTTACCAAAACTCCAGATTTAGCAGCATCACTTACGTTTGGTAAGCAGTCGGTAACCGGCTCGAGTTGCAGGCGGCGGAACGCTGACCAGGTTTTGTAGCGGCTGGACTGGCTGGCTGACTAGATGTGCGCGGGACAGCTGCTCGACATGGCGCCAACACTGGCCGGGGCGGGCACCGACGCGCCGGGTCGTGTCTACGGCTCGCGAGGTCGTGCAGAACTGGCACTGGCGCGGCCGCGCCGGGGCTCCGTCGCCAGACGTCGGCCGCACCGCGACGCTGCCGCCCCCGTGCCCCGCGGCGGGCGCGCGAACTACCGGCCACCCCCTAGAGGAGAACAGGACGGCGGCGGGTCGCTGCACTGACGGCTCGCGGGTAATGGACCGGCCCACACACGTGCCATGGGACACTCCCGTCTAACAGCGTTTTATTCCTGTCTCGAGACTCCGGGCCGGCCTTTCGTTAAAAAAATCTGTCTGAATAAACATCTCCTGTCGAGAAATACAGCAGATCGATGTTCATTCAGCTTATTTTGCCTTCAGTACTAATGTTTCAATGAACTCATTTTGGGCCTGGTCTGCGCATTTCGTAATTCTCTTACTTAAAACACTGTTGTTGTTGTGGTCTTCAGTCCAGAGACTGCTTTGATGCAGCTCTCCATGCTACTCTATCCTGTGCAAGTTTCTTCATCTCCCAGTACCTACTGCAGCCTACATCCTACTGAATCCTCTTAGTGTATTCATCTCTTGGTCTCCCTCTACGATTTTTATCCTCCACGCTGCCCTCCAATGCTAAATTGCTGATCCCCTGATGACTCAGAATATGCCCTACCAACCGATCCCTTCTTCTAGTCAAGTTGTGTCACAAATTTCTCCCCAATTCTATTCAATACCTTCTCATTAGTTATGTGATAACCCATCTAATATTCAGCATTCTTCTGTAGCACCACATTTCGAAAGCTTCTATTCTCTTCTTGTCCACACTATTTATCGTCCATATTTCACTTCCATACATCGCTACACTCCATACAAATACTTTCAGAAACGACTTCCTGACACTTAAATCAATACTCGATGTTAACAAATTTCTCTTCTTCAGAAACGCTTTCCTTGCCATTGCCCGTCTACATTTTATATCCTCTCTACTTCGATCATCATCGGTTATTTTGCTCACCAAATAGCAAAACTCCTTTACTACTTTAAATGTCTCATTTCCTAATCTAATTCCCTCAGCATCACCCGATTTAATTCGACTACATTCCATTATCCTCATTTTACTTTTGATGATGTTCATCTTATATTCTTCTTTCAAGACACTGTCCATTCCGTTCAACTGCTCTTCCAAGTCCTTTGCTGTCTCTGACAGAATTACAATGTCATCGGCGAACCTCAAAGTTTTTATTTCTTCTGCATGGATTTTAATACCTACTCCAAAATTTTCTTTTCTTTCCTTTATTGCTTGCTCAATATACAGATTGAGGATCATCGGAGACAGGCTACAACCCTGTCTCACTCCCTTCCCGACCACTGCTTCCCTTTCATACCACTCGACTCTTATAACTGCCATCTGGTTTCTGTACAAATTGTAAATAGCCTTCCCTCCCTGTGTTTTACCCCTGCCACCTTCAGAATTTGAAAGAGAGTATTCCAATCAACATTGTCAAAATCTTTCTCTAAGTCAACAAATGCTAGAAACGTACGTTTGCCTTTCCTTAATCTTTCTTCTAAGATAAGTCGTAGGGTCAGCATTGTCTCACGTGTTCCAACATTTCTACGGAATCCAAACTGATCTTCCTCAAGGTCGGCTTCTACCAGTTTTCCCATTCGTCTGTACAGAATTCGCGTTAGTATTTTGCAGCTGTGACTTATTAAACTGATAGTTCGGTAATTTTCACATCTGTCATCACCTATTTTCTTTGGGATTGGTATTATTATTTTCTTCTTGAAGTCTGAAGGTATTTCGCCTGTCTCATACATCTTGCTCACCAGATGGTAGAGTTTAGTCAGGACTGGCTCTCTCAAGGCTGTCAGTAGTTCTAATGGAATGTTGTCTACACCCGGGGTCTTGTTTCGACTCAGGTCTTTTAGTGCTCTGTCAAACTCTTTACGCAGTATCATATCTCCCATTTCATCTTCATCTACATCCTCTTCCATTTCCATAATATTGTCCTCAAGTACATCGCCCTTGTATAGACCCTCTATATACTCTTTCCACCTTTCTGCTTTCCCTTCTTTGCTTAGAACTGGGTTTCCATCTGAGCTCTTGATATTAATACAAGTCGTTCTCTTTTCTCCAAAGGTCTCTTTAATTGTCCTGTAGGCAGTATCTATCTTACCTCTAGTGAGATAGGCCTCTATATCCTTACATTTGTCCTTTAGCCATGCCTGCTTAGCCATTTTGCACTTCCTGTCGATCTCATTTTTGAGACGTTTGTATTCCTTTTTGCCTGCTTCTTTTACTGCATTTTTATATTTTCTCCTTTCATCAATTAAATTCGATATTTCTTCTGTTACCCAAGGGTTTCTACTAGCCCTCGTTTCTTTACCTATTTGATCCTCTGCTGCCTTCACTATTTCATCCCTCAAAGCTACCCATTCTTATTCTACTGTATTTCTTTCCCCCATTCGTGTCAATTGTTCCCTTATGCTCTCCCTGAAACTCTGTACAACCTCTGGTTCTTTCAGTTTATCCAGATCGCATCTCGTTAAATTCACACCTTTTTGCAGTTTCTTCAGTTTTAATCTACAGTTCATAACCAATAGATTGTGGTCAGAGTCCACATCTGCCCCTGGAAATGTCTTACAATTTAAAACCTGGTTCCTAAATCTCTGTCTTACCATTATATAATCTATCTGATACCTTTTAGTATCTCCAGGCTTCTTCCATGTAAACAACCTTCTTCCATGATTCTTAAACCAAGTGTTAGCTATGATTAAGTTATGCTCTGCGCAAAATTCTACCAGGCGGCTTCCTCTTTCAATTCTTAGCCCCAATCCATATTCACCTACTATGTTTCCTTCTCTCCCTTTTCCTATTCTTGAATTCCAGTCACCCATGACTATTAAATTTTCGTCTCCCTTCACTATCTGAATAATTTCTTTTATCTCATCATACATTTCATCAATTTCTTCGTCATCTGCAGAGATAGTTGGCATGTAAACTTGTACTACTGTTGTAGGCGTGGGCTTCGTGTCTATCTTGGCCACAATAATGCTTTCACTATGCTGTTTGCAGTAGCTTACCCTTACTCCTATTTTTTTATTCATTATTAAACCTACTCCTGCATTACCCCTATTTGATTTTGTATTTATAACCCTGTATCACCTGACGAAAAGTCTTATTCCTCCTGCCTCCTGTCAAACACTAAATCGCACTGCTGATGTATTATAGTGAAAAAAGGCGACAAGCGTCTTCGAGAATACAATATTGTCAAGCACCGTTTGTCGGTGGTAAGGCCTGCTATGATATACGGTGCAGAGACATGGCCAACCATAGTAGCCCAGGAAAGGAAGATGAGAGTGGCGGAAATGAGGATACTGAGGTGGATGTGTGGGGTAACAAGGAAGGGCAGGATCAGAAATGAATTTGTTAGAGGAGCTGTGAAAGTGGGACCCATGAGGAAAAAGATACAAGAGAGCAGACTAAGGTGGTATGGATACCTACAGAGAAAAGGGGAAGAGTATATCGGAAACAGAGTTGAAGATATAAAGATTGAAGGAGCGAGAAGGAGAGGAAGACCGAAGATGAGGTGGAAGGATAAGGTATCCGGCGAGCTAAGGGAGAAAGGATGGAAGAAGGAAGAGGCAATGGATAGAGTGCTATGGAGGAGGAGAATCCAGAAGAGCAACGCCGACCCTACGTGACGTGGGACAAGGCGACGATAAAAAAGAAAGAAAGAAAGAAGAAGACCGTTTGTTTTCCCTGTATGTGAATTGTAATACGTCGGGACTATCCTGTAAATATCGTTTCTTTGCCTACGACGTCTAGCTTTACATAATTGCCATACTTTAATTTCATCATCGTGCTATGTCCCTAAGAGTGCCGTCATCAGTGTGTAGCAGACAATGCCGTTTATAGAAACATACAGGGGGTGGAAAAAAAAAGTGGAAACACCAAAAACACAACACATTATCATGCCTCCTCATACGATGTAGGAATACCGTTAGCATTAAAAACAGCTTCCACTCTTCTCGGAATGGATATATACAGGTCCTTCATGCTTTTCAAGGGGGATCTTACACCATTCTTGCTGAAAAACTGTGGTAAGTTCAGTAGAGGCGGTCAGTAATCACGCACACTTCCCTCCAAAACGATGTGAGCTGAACACAGCACCACCACTGGGGAACGAACATTGTACCACAAGGGATGAACCTAATCAGCCAAAATGGTCTGTAATCGTTGGCAGTAATGCGACCTTGTAGAGTAACCATGGGGGCACAAAATACCACAACATGACTGTCCAAATCACAACCGAATCCCCACCATCTTTCATTCTTGGGACGTAAACTCTGAAAGAAATTCGAAACAGTGCGGAACAAGACTCGTCCGACCAAATGACTTTTCCATTGCTCCATAGCATAGATTTCATGGCTCCGGCACATGTTCCCGTTACGAGCATTTCCATCACTGGTCAGTGGTTTTGGAATTCCAGCTCGCCGTGAAATTCCCTTCATATGGAGCTCCCTTCGTGTCGTTTTCGTGCTGAAAACATCTCCCGAGTGCGACATTCAGTTCTGAAATGACTTCTGCAGCCGCAGTTTTCTTTGTCGTCATAACACTCTTCAATGACCGCCTGTCACGATCAGTCGACACACACTTCGGCGTGAGTTGTGACCTAGCGGATGTTTTCCAGTTTCCCTTATGCGGTATAAATCGTCGATACGGTATCTCTTGAAACACCAAACACTTCGGCTCCCTTGGTTACGGAAGCACCCACCATATGAGCACCAACCATTTTCCCACGTTCACTTAGCTGTGACATAAATGCACTCACAATTACGCAGAACACAGTTCTGAGCAGGACTGACGCTAGCAATGTTTCCAGGGCATTGCACAGGTGCCGTTCGTGATCAAATACATTATGTACCTGTCCAACCTACAGACATGTACAGTATCTGCATTTATGTTCAAGAATGCATTTCTCACGGTGTTACAATATTTTTGTCTAACCTCTGTACTATTCCTATATCCGCAGCATCTTTAGATACGGAATCTTCTTTTGTGGATGCCTTACACAATATATGGACACAGTCTTCAAAATACAGAAAAGAGCCTTAAAGAGAAATAACAAAAATTAGTAACCGGGCTCCATGTTCAAGCAGCTGGGGATTCTAACTGCCACCATGTAAGTATGTTTGCCAATCTGTTATGAACATCAATGAGAACAACTGCTACTGCCGCATAAACGGCAGGAGTCATGATCATGGAACAAGAGCAAGACTGCCTTATTTAGCAAGAGGAAACGACCAAAAAACACACAACAGCCTTTTCTACAACGGGTCAAATAGTACAATAAATTGTCCAACGAGGTTAGAGAGACGACTAAAACCAACCTGTTGTAAGCTTTCTATAAAAATACTGTGTACAAGAGAAAACTGAATACACTGATGTAAATAAATTATACACAACTGCAACCAGTCACTTTTTTCATTAATAATGCTTTATTACATTAACCGGTTTTCGAACCCTTTCAGGTTCATCTTCAGATGATTTCGGGAGAATCCGGGAAGTTACATCATTACTGGTAGTAGCATAATGCTGGGTGCCGGTTCTATGGCAGAAAGATGGGTCACACTTTAATAGAACCAGCACCCAGCATTATGCTACTACCAGTAATGATGTAACTTCCCGGATTCTCCCGAAATCATCTGAAGATGAACCTGAAAAAGTTCGAAAACCGGTTAATGTAATAAAGCATTATTAATGAAAAAAGTGACTGGTTGCAGTTGTGTATAATTTATTTACATTAATATACAGTCACGGTTCTAAAATATCCGTAATGGATAAGCATAATCTGAATACACTGATTTCGAAAACTTTCTCCTCATGTAACGTGTACTTTAGATAACGTTTTCAATTGCTGAGCACAACTGACTGTTGGTTGGCTCTTTGTTGCGAATGTCAACAGTGGCGTGAAATACACCTTTAAACTTCATGAAATGAAAATTTTGAAGTAAAGAAAATGAATCTAATTAAATGCCAAAAGAAATTAATTGTGTGCTCAACGAAAGCGGAATAACTAAAACTCAGGACAAAGGAGGTCAACATTATGAACGTTGCGTGATATGAAGTGCAATGTTAAGACTTGGAAATCTACAAAAAATAAATAAATAAATTATTGCTCTACTCACAAGAAAGTACCTGTTTGAAATTACCAGTACCTAAAATTAAGCTGCTTCCTAGCACAGCACCTGACAATTCCGACACACTGCTCAAGAATGCAAGATGAGATCTGCCCGGGCCTCTCGCTCAGAATGCTTTTTTTTCTGCTGCAATGCACATGCTACAGATTTACTGCGAATCATGGAGGTGGGCTTAACTTAAGAGAAAATCGTTCTTAAGCAATCTATCTCTTATTATTGACGAAAAGACTGCACAACATAAGAAGACTCTAGCAGTTACTAAATTCTCTCATTACAAAAATTGCCAACATACCTTTAAAATACCTTCGAAACCTTCTCCATCAATATAACAAGAAATTATTATAAACAGTTTTCATCTCCATAATAAAGTATTCCAGATAGTTATTACCAGACTCACAAATAAGACATCTCTTTCTTTTCTAAATTCAACTTCTCGCCTCAAATTAAGAATGCCCCGGCGCTGCACAACTAACTGACTAGCAGGTCAATCACATATAAAGCTAAACACAGAATCCAGAATCTTATTCACTACTCAAGCAGAGCGCTCATTCATCTTTGCTCCAGTACACTAAAGACGAGTTATTTGCAATAGCAAAAAACATATGAGAACCTTACAATATCTAGAATGTCGGATAAAGCATAAGTCCTATATATTCATGCCACAAAGTCAAAGATTATTTAGACAACACAGAGTAGCGAATGGCAAAAAAATTAACTATTCGATGAAAATCATCTGTCATGCTGCAGTACACTGTTATAGTTCAATGACTGTTACTGTAAAATCCTTGATCTGGGATCTCTGATGGACAATTCTAACATATTCCATTTTATTGAGCTCGGTATCTCGTCGCATTCACTGTAGTGAAGTGCTGACAAAGGTTTGTCACACGGACAAAGGAAGAACACAAGGAATTCAATAGAACGGTGAAATATCGTCGAAGTCCTGAAAGAGAAAAAGAGAGAAAGCGCGCGCGTGTTTGTTTGTATGTGTGTGTGTGTGTGTGTGTAGTCTGGGTAATGACCAGTGTTGTCATACAACCGAATTGTGTAAAAGATAATTTTACTGTATGCTTGTGTGAGTTAATTTTCTTAAAAATTGTTCGTTTTTCAGGTGTGATGAAAAGCTCAACAGAAAAAAAATTCGTCGCCCCCTAGAGAAATCATTACAAGCGTAGTTTAATACCGTGTAATCCTGTTCCTGCTTCAGATAACCGCCTGGGTTCACTTAGGAAGTTGAGTCACCAGGCTGAGCAGGGACGTTGCATCCATGCTAAACCACTCAGTGGTGTTCTGATGCGGAATTCCACCAAATTCGGGTACGCTGATGTCGGTGGTTTACCCATTGTTCCAGTAATTACTACAGTATTTCTAAGAGGTTCAACTCCGATGACTCTGCAGACCAACCGAGATTTAATAGGTCGGAGGAGTGTCCAGAAAACCATTCACATAGTCTTACAGCCCGATAAACTTTGCTGTTATCTTCATTTTCCTGTGTGAGCAAGTGACCAACTCCAAATGTTCACTGCATGTAGTTACCATTGCAGTGTTCTTTCGCTAACGGGTATGGATGGACCTCCATTCGGTGACTGCAACAGTTCTTTTCGGATTTAGAAACGATTTTGATACACAAACTGTATAATGCATCTCTGGTCCCTCTCAGAATCTTTTTCCGACCCCAACTCTGACTTCGTGTTTCGTGGCCACGTGTATTACACCACTGCTTGTAGACATGCTGAACAGTCCGCCACGAAACACCAACAAATCCAACAACTTCACACACGATGGACACGGCCAAACACGATTGCCGCTTTCTGCCACTTTATCAAGTTCTTCCATTTATCCATGTTTAAGTACAATGTCTGTCTGCACGAAACAAATATCTCACTAATCGCTTACTGCCTTATGCTCACGCAGAGGCAGTGCGCGCGCAGTTCAGCACGTGATTCGATCGTTGTGCCATCCATAAAGGTTTAACTATTCGTGTGTATGTGTGCGCACTGGGGTGACTTAATTTCTTGATCTGAGAGCTTACGTCTGAAAATGATTTTGTAAATGATCCACGGAGGCGTAGAAAGTAACTAAATGACTAAATAATAAATCAATACAGCTGTCGTCGAGGTAAATGATGATCTGTTCTCAGGGGTAAGATGGGAGCAAAAACTGAACGTGGACCTCTCCTAGACGGTATTTCAGTACCGTATTAGAAAACTCTGAAGGACTTGGGCGTAACTTTGGGTGAGCGCCTGAACTGGGCACAAAATACTATTGCCAAGTGCTGGAAGACTACCGCTTGTCTCTGTGACCCCTAAAAGTGTCGGAACATATTTCCACCGGATGTGATACGTAACCTCGCACAATCGTTCGTTCTGCCGAACCTCCACTACTGTGACGTAATCATACACGAGTAGTCAGAACGCCAGTAGGTTAGAACAAGGCATGAATGCTTGTGAGTGTCATGTCTTCAACATCTACGTCACTACTTCATACGCCGAATTAGGATGGTTCCTTGAGAACCATACACCCCAGTGCTTCGGATTAGAGTGGCAGCTACTTATAGCTGCCGCATCAACATAATCGAAACACAAGGTGTCAGTTATCTAGTGTCCTTGCTGTCTTCATTCATAAAACAAAAACATTCGCGAACTCCTCCTCTGTTGCTGCCCTGCACTGTGCGCACATTTCGATGCCCTGTTGCTTTTGAGAAGGGTTTAACTCACTTCCTTTCGTCAACCTCAAAACTTGAAACAGTAAAGCCAATGCTACCATTTTCTCCCAGTTATGTTAGTTCCCTGTTCTTTACTCAGTCACATCATTGCCCCCCCACCCCCCGCCAATCTTCCATTAACTGTGTTTTATAAACTCTTTCGCTCCTCCTTCCATCCTTTCTCTCATGCCCATTACTGCTAGCTCTCACAGTTTAAATATACCTCCCCCAAATCTGTCTTTACTGTTGTTCTTGTCATATGCGAAAGCAAATGTTTTTTAATGCACTATTATATTCCGAAATGCTGTATTCTATAGGGGGCTACTAAAAATTTCCGTTTGAGGGCGTTGCTGCATTGTATATGCAAACCCAGCGCAGCTCCGATGTGGGTATGTAAGAACCGCCATGTGGGAAAGGAGTTAGTGTGGCGTTCGAACGGAAACATTTTTATCGTCCCTTATGTACCGAATATAACTTACACCATGCTTACCGCATTGAATGTCATGTAAAATATGTAGTATGCCTGGTTAGATGTAAGAAAGGGCACGACAGACCCAAACTCGCCAGGTTGAACAAAATGAATAAATATATAAAATATTTCATTCATAGCAGAAGGTGGGAAAATTCTAAGAACGAAGATTAGGGTTTTACGTCTAGTTAACGGTGCGTTCGTTAGAGATATAGCACACACTCTAACAAACTAATAAAAAATCAGCTTAAGAGGAGCCCAAAGGATTTATTGGTCCCATCTCCTGCTTCATTGAGGAATTTCTTAGTAGAACCGACTAATGTGTTTATATTATTATTATTGTCATCAGATAATGCGAGTATTATGTAAAATGTTACGTCTATAAGTCTTATACGCAGTAATGCGATAAATGCAAGTATGTGTGGTCAACTGATATTTCTCTTTGATGATGCATGGTTATAATACTCCAAGAGTCGTATGTACCTCATTGTACTGTGCATTCACATGTTTCGTGACAATATTTTGAAGATTTTTTGACTTATTCCCCATCCATGGGGACCATTTCACTTGAGATAAGTGCAAGGCATATCTCTTTTTCTCTGTATATATGTATTGTTTATTCTTGTTTTATGGCATGTCCTACATCCCTGAGGGTCTTCTCACTATGGATCTGTGGAACGAAAAGTGCATCTAATGTAATCGAAACAGGACGGCTAAAGACATTGTCTGCGTCCTTTTCGATATTACCATCACACAGCAATAATTTCCATTTCTTTATTTATTTTATTTCAAACTGCTTAGGGCAAAGGCTCGTACAATCAGCTAGAGATCTCAGAAACGCGAACAAACAATAAACTCTAGTTACTTTACATACAGTGCACGAACATACGAAATTTTTGAAACTGATATCTGTATACTTTGTATCATGAATATAAGAACGCCAAATACTGTTTCACACAAAGTTAAGCATTTGTACAAAATAATCACATCAAAGGACCAATCACGCAATAAATAAAAACTTGGAGGTATAATTTTGTTACTGTGCTCTCGAGTCAAAAGATTCGTTCGATGGAGCTTTCGACCCTAGTCTCTCCTGCGCAAGCTTCTTCATCTCTGTATCACTACTGCAGCTTACATCAATCTGAACTGCTTACTGTAGTCTTCCCCTACAACTCTTACCCACTGCATTTCCCGCCACTGGGTATCCGTGTTGCCTCAGGATGCGTCGTATCAACCGATCCATTCTTTCAGACAGATTGTCCCAAAAATTTATTCCCTCCTCGATTCGATTTTGTACCTCCTCATTAGTAATCATGTCTGTCAATCTAATCTTCGGCATTCGTGTATGGCTCTATTTTTCAAAAGCTTGCATATTTTTTTGTCTGAAGTTACAGTTTATCGTCCACGTTTCACTTCCACATGGACGACGTTACCGGCTGAAGGCCAGAGAATATTTCAGAACTTAAGTTTATATTCGATGCTAACAATTTTTTCTTTTTCAGAAATGCTTTTCTTGCACTATCAGCCTGCATTGTATATCCTCTCTACCTCTGCCATTGTCAATTATTTTGCTGCCCAAATAGCAAAACTCATCTACTACTTTTAGTGTCTTATTTCTAAACCTAATTCGCTCAGCATTGCCTGATCTAATTCGACTACATTCCAGGACCATTGTTTTACTTTTGTTGGTGCTCATCGCACAATATTTTAAAGACATTATCCATTCTGTTCAACTGTTCTCCCAAACCCTTTGCCTTCTGTGATACAATTACAATGCCATCCTCTAAGCTTTTACTTCTTATCTGTGAATTTTAATTCCTATTGGAATTTTCTCCTTTCTTTCTTCACCGCTTTCTCGACGTCCTGTTCCAGTAACACCGCGGAAGAGGTTACAACCATGTCTCACTTTCCTTCTCAATCTTTCCTGTACAAGCTGTAAATAGCTTTCGCTCTTTTGTTTTAAGTCCCCTACCTTTATAATTTGAAAACGTGCTTTCCAGTCAACATTGCAAACCGTTTCCCTTCATCCACATATACTATAAAAGTAGATTTGCCTTTCTTCAACCTATCTTCTGTGGCCAATCGTGGGGACAGCATCTCTTCTTGTGTGTCACATTTCTGCGGAACTCAATCTGATCATCTCAAAGTTCGGCTTCTACTATTCTTGCAACTGTTCTTTAATTAAAATTTCTCAGTATTTTGTAATATCACATTCGCCAACACCTGCCTTCTTTCGAACTGGAGTTGCTGAATTATTCTTTAAGTCTGACGATATTTAGAGTGTTTCGTGTCAGATGAATACTTTCCTCGTGGCTTGCTCTTCCAAGGATCTCAACAATTATGCGTCGTTTACTCCAAGAGCCTTGTTTCTACTTACGTCTTTCAGTGCTTTTCTAATTCCTCTCGCAGTATCGTATGTGCCGTATGGCAGTTGTGTCTTTCCGACGTGCGTGTGGTAAATGCGGAAACGTGAACTATAGCGACGTTATCACCAAATACGTTCGAACTGGACCACGTGCTGTCATTCATTTCTTGGCTGCCGAAGGACAAACACTGGTAGACATTCGTCGAAGAATGAAGGATGGGGTAGCACGCCTGTTGAAAACCACCGTTGTAGAATGGTGCGCCAAGTTCTGTTTTGGTCGCGACTCGACACAAGACGTCGAAAACGGTTCAAATGGCTCTGACTACTATGGGACTTAACATCTGAGGTCATCAGTCCCCTAAAACTTAGAACTACTTAAACCTAACTAACCTAAGGAGATCACACACATCCATGCCCGAGGCAGGATTCGAACCTGCGCCTAGAACCGCTCGGCCCCACCGGCCGACGGTTCAATATACCTACGTGTGATAAAGCAAAAGACATCGGTAACTGCCTGCTGCAGATACTCGTTCGACAGGAATCGTCAACCCATAAAAGCCTTTTTTTAAGAGACTGAAGGCGAGATAATCGCATGGGGATAGATCGGAACTATACGGCGGGTGCTCGAGTGTCTCACACATAAGTTGGCGTAATTTCTGCGTTTCATTGGCGATATGGGGACGTGCGTTATCTTGAAGCAGTAGTCCTCCTTGTCGCAGTTTTCACTAAGATTTCACCTTAATTGCACGCCGTAATTTATCCAGCGCTGCGCAGTGCCCTTCTCCAGTAACACTTGTGGCCAGCCGATGTGGCCGAGCGGTTCTAGGCGTAAAGCTGCACAGTGACGTGAGAGGGAACGAGCACGAAGTCGGTTGTAAGGAAGGCGAATGATTGACTACAAGGGAGAATTCTGGGAAATTGTAGGTTATCTATTAAGGAGACCGCATACAGAGCAATTGCGCCGGCCGAAGTGGCCGTGCGGTTAAAGGCGCTGCAGTCTGGAACCGCAAGACCGCTACGGTCGCAGGTTCGAATCCTGCCTCGGGCATGGATGTTTGTGATGTCCTTAGGTTAGTTAGGTTTAACTAGTTCTAAGTTCTAGGGGACTAATGACCTCAGCAGTTGAGTCCCATAGTGCTCGGAGCCATTTTTGAACAGAGCAATTGCAAGTTCTATGCTTGTGTGCTGCTCGAACCAATTCACAGACGTAATGCTAGATTTCTTACCGGTAGATTCGATCAACACGCGACAGTTACGGAAATGCTCGGTGAACTGAAATAGGAGTTCCTGGAGGGAAGAGGACGTTTTTTGGCGATTCAATAATGAGAAATTTTAGAGAATTGACATCTGCGACAAACTGCAGAACGATTCTAGTGCCGCCAACGGACGTATAGCGTATGGGCCGCGATAATAAGATAAATCAGGGCTCTTACGAAAACACAGAGCCTGTCGTTTTTCTCTCATTCATTTCGCGATTGCAACAGCGAAAGAGAATGCCTCTAGTAGAGTCGGCGAGAGTTGATCCGTTACAGCTGGCAGCTCTGTTAAACTGAGAAGCGCAAACGTCTGCAGGCGAAAACAGTAGTTGTCTATACAGCTGTGACAACGCCGAGGCGCTGTCATAGAGACGTATGAAAAACCGCGTTACGTGATACGTTGAGGTACACGCGCGAGGCAACCGCTCCACTGCAGCTGTCTTCTCTCGCTGACACAATGTACGCTCTACCAGGCGTCTTGGGATGGCTTGCTGAGTAAGTGTGTACATGAAAAATGGGAGTCCAGATTTGACCTTTGTACACCTTCGTTGATAATGTTTCCAAGTCTCAGTTCGTGTCTAAAACGCTAAATGTTTCATTCTAACACCCCCACCTCCCTCCCCCAGTGATATACACACAGCTGAAATCACACGTTCTCGAAAGCCGGTGGTAGAGGCGTGTATACAGCCGTTAGTAACACTGTAATAGCTGTTGAAGTTAGTACAAATTCCGAATGCGAAATACTTTGGATGAAGATTGATCAAACATGGTAATCGGATGCTTTCATAAACCCTCCTATCTCAGGAGCATTAATGGCGTAACGTTGGAGGAAAAACTTGAAGAAGGTTGCGCGTTTATTTCCGCGTTATGATACAGTACCAGGGAGAGATTTTAACTTACCACTTATAACAGACTCCGAGGTTCTACGTAAAATTTCATCGATCGAGCGGGCCGAGAAACCTAAGACGTTTTCGTCTTACGTTAAATCAGTAAACAGATTTGTAGATATCTATGCGGACTTTTGCAAAACTGTTTCACTGAGAAACATCATAGCGCCGTGCCTCCGCTAAGCCGGCCGCGGTGGCCGAGCGGTGCTAGGCGCTTCGATCCGGAACCACGCGGCTGCTACGGTCACAGGTTCGAATGCTGCCTCAGGCATGGATGTGTGGGATGTCCTTAGGTTAGTTAGGTTTAAGTAGTTCTAAGTCTAGGGGACTGATGACCTCAGATGTTAAGCCCCATAGTGCTTAGAGCCATTTGAACCATTTTTTAAATTTTTTTTTTTTTTTGCCTCCGCTAAATCGTAGCACGAATCGAAATAAGTGAGCGCGGAACAGAAAATTAACTGAAATCGCTCAACGTTGCAAACGCGACTGGACCTAATGGTATGCCTAGATACGATCACAGATGGAGTACGCGAATGCGTCTGATTCTGTTCTAGCTGCAGTAACAGTAGGTCGCTGCAGGAGAGAAGCTTTTCTAGTGATTGGAAAACGCGGAAGACAATCCTCTTTTCACGAAGGGTCGTCGAACAGATACATAATATTATACCCCTTATCGTCGACGTCAGTCTTTTTTAGAACTTTGAAATACTTTTCATATTCGCGAACTATGACGTATATGGAGACCGAAAATCTGTTCCGTAGCAATCAATAAGGACTCAGCAAACAAGGATCGTGTGAACACCAGCTCGCTCTAGTCATCCACTAAGTCCAGAAAGCAGAAGATACCGGCGTCCACGCCGATCCGTGTTCTCTGACGTCCACAAGACGTTCAATACAATTCTAGACAGATACTTAATGAACAAAACGTGAGTTTACGGAATATCAGACAAATTTTGTGATTGGCTGGAAGAGTTCCTAACAAACAGAACATATCACGCCATTCTTAGTGGACAAAAATCTAAGGTCGTAAAAGTAAGTTAGGGCTAAGCACGTGGTGGCGATTAAAACGGCAACACAAGAAAGGAAAGCACATAACGAAACTTTACTGATGTGCGTATAGGGTACTGAAGAAGAAGAATACATGGTTAAATCTGTAAGTGATTTGTTGGCGTACTGGACGAGAAATTTATACACAGGACTGCCAGCTCTGACAGCGACAATGACTCCAACGTGTCTGGACGTTGAGTTGAACTGAGCTCGGATGACAATGGTACATCGTTCAGTGCTGCTTCAACTCTGTGCCAGAATTCATCAATCGTTATATCTCAGCTTGTGGTGGCTTGCCTGTCTCTCAGCAATCCGTGACCAGATGTGTTCAGTGGGTGACAGTCCTCGAGAACATGCTGGCCAAAGCAACAGTGGATTGCCCTCTGTAGTGAAGTAGGTCAAAACAACACCGACAACATATGGTCCTGCGTTATCTTGTTGAAAGATAACGCCACGGGGATCTCGAAGTACGGGCACAGTAGTGACCGTGCGCAGAACCGAGACTAGTCTAAAAGACGATAGCCTGCCAGTTTGGGGTCGCCTGCTGCGTCAAGAGAAGCTGCAACAATGGCTGCCGCGCTGTTCGAGACGTCGTGCGGGTGGATATCATTTCCTGATAAAGCACGTAATCTGGTTGTGCGATCCTGCACATCTGAGCGAAAAATGTGTGTGTCCTCTCTGATGCTAGTCTCGTAGGCCCTTGATTCCATTTTCGCATGGCAGTATGGTATCCCAACCAACGCTAGCAGAAATGTTGCAGAAAGATAACCACAGCCAATACGTTCCAAGACGCCGCGCATAAACACGTTATTTTTCTGGGGCTCATACCTCTGTATTTACTGGTGATCGAAAGGTAGGGTCACATGTTTTGTACACCCAACAGAAGGATCGTGTTACAGTAGCTATCTTACAGCACAGGGTCAAAGAATTACACACTGTGTGGTCGTTCTGCCTTGAAGTGGAAGAAGAATGTTTACCGTCGCTCTCTCTAATGTGAGCGGACGATATGCAATGGGTTGTCGAGGTTTTACACATTGCACGAGAAGGACTACTAACAAATACCCTTGAAGAGATCAAAATATATTCACACACACAAGATTACCCCCAAAGAAACTCTAAATGAACAGATCGATTTGAAACAAAAACATTACATAGTAAATTGTACTAAACTTTCCTCCCAAATACGAAAAGAATAGAAAAACAAAATCTACAAACATATCAGAGATCATGTTACTCTGAAATTAAAAATAACCATTGAAAGCATAGTTTAAAAATAAAACAACATCGGGAAATTGTCATAAACCTCGCGCATTACAACTCCTCATACAGTAGTAACAGCAACTGAGACATCGACGTCATATGGATATTAAGACCACCTGATGTACGTAGCAAAGCATAATTCTATAATATGTTAAATTATCTACTTCAAAATCTGAAATATTGTACCAAACTATGTATTGTCCACAGATAACCTGAAGATGGCAATCACGCCGAAATAGGCCTGTTGCAATAAAAAATATAATCGAACACAGCAGCGCCTTGGTCTCATAGCGTAATACATATCGTCATTATACGACATGTATGACGTAGCGGGCTCAGATGAGTAGAAATCTACGTTTGCTGCACACCGTTTTCACTTTGTTGCAATTGTCACGTCCAGCAGTAAGGACTTCCTGACCATTATCTAGCGACGATACTCCCTTATACACGACAGCATCGTCAGCGAAAACTCAGACTGCTGCAGACCCTATTTGCATGGTGAATATTTAACACAAACGAGAGGTGTGTCCTAAAAAACGACAAAATAACCACTAATGTTCTCGATAATTATAAACGAAGCATCAGATAGGGTCTGCAGCGCCCTACAACCGTTTGCTGTAAAAGCTGTCGTCTACAAAGAAATACTGTTACTGGATCCTCGTAAGGAAAGACTTTTGGTCGCTGCTGCAATATTTTATTATGCTGGTGAGATTACAGGTGAACAATTGTAGCGTTAACTTGGAAACTTTACTACAAAAAACTTTACTGCAAAATGAGAATAATAAAGAATAGAGAAGAGCAACATTCGAACTATCTTAACAAACGCATAGATCCACTCTCAAAATCATCTCCAGTACGCTTTATTACACTTCAACGGTTGTATATTGCAGTTGACGGCGGATTTCTTCGAAATTTTAGACTTTAGACAATGTTGGAAAAAAAATGGTCATGTGCGAATAGGACTCGTGCACGGCGAGTTCCTTACAAACTTAATTATATACACTGGTGTCAAAATTAAAGCAACAAAAGGAAATTTTTCAAGGTTGCGTTTATTTTTCCAAAACAAACAGTATAAACGGGTGATAGTAGAGCAGGAACAATGTAAAGAATACAGAACGTAAGCAACTGCAACATGCATAACGGTAGACAAAAATGTTCGTTTTTTCGAATTTAACGGATTTGCACATGCATTCTGACAACTAGTTAATGTGCTCAGTATGGGATGTGATTATCTCTGGCAGCAATACAGGTCTAACAACACGGGGCATGCTGTGGCCGATGTCATCAATCTCTTGTTGAGGCAATAACACACCTTCTTCCTGAAGAACGGCTCACAAGTCTTTGAGTGTGATTGGTGGGTGCTGACGTGATGCAATCAGTCTCCTTAGTGCACACCAGACATGCTCTACGGGATTCAGATTGGGAGAGCATGCAGGCTACGACATGTGTGCAATATCTTCCGTTTTCAAGAAAACATCAATCATTCGTGCTTCAGGAGATCGGGCATTATCGTCCATCAATACGATGTCTGAGTCCACAGCACCTCGCAGCAACCGCACATGAGGTCCGAATATCTCGTCACGATACCTGGCAGCAGTTAAACCTTGCCGATTCGCCCGTACAGTTTCATGAAGAGCTTTTCATGTGGTCAACATAATCCCTGCTCAAACCATCAGTGAGCCTACTCGATAACGCTCTCTTTCCACAATGTTTGGGTCCCAAAATCGTGTTCCATGTTACCTCCAGATGCGAATCCGCCGAGAATCACTCTCCAGACCAATCAGGACTCATCTGTACACTGTTCGGCCGTCCACGTGGCATGTTGACAACTCCACTCTAGACGTTCCCTTCTGTGAAGACGCATCAGAGGTACACATACAGAATGTCTCCGACAATAAGAGCCACTCTGCCGAAGCCTTCTGTACACCTTCTGCCTCGATACAACACGTCCAGTGGATGCTGCGAGGTCAATGCCAGTTGCTGTGCAGTACTAAGGCGGCACCGTCGTGCCCTTACAGCCAAATAACCATCTTCTCTTTCTGATGTCACACGTGGTCGGCCTTACCCTGGTCTGCGGGATATAGTTTCGGTCCCTATCAACTGTCGTTACATCCGAGAGAGAACGGAACGATTCACATTAAACCATCGGGCCACATCAGTTTCCGACTGCCCTGCTTCCATTCTTCCTATGGTCCTACACCGCAGAGTGTCTGGTAGGCGTCTTCTCTGTGCCATACTGCACAATCTGTGACTGTGTACATAGCGATGGTGGATGTGAGACTAGCCGGCAAACATTACTCCGTTTGATAGGTGCCCCGACGTCAGCGTTGGCGTGGTTGTGCGTGGACCGGAGTCCCATCTTCCGAGCAAAACACTATCGTACGGACGCCTGTTGGCAGTTTGTATGATAATATCCTGAATCAGACACAGTATGGGGAAACAGCGGTTTGTTGCTTTAATAATGGTCCCGCAATTCCAAGACCGTATCAAAATCTCTAAAGTAGTTCCTCAGAGTGGCCCGGACAAAATGAAGCGAGCAAAAGACTTCACTTGACGCATGTAGTGAGAGAAGATTCAATAAAACATTTTATTTACTTTCTAAAACGTGACTATAACTTACATTTTATGTTTGCATGCAGTAATGTTCGTGTATTATGCTTTTGACGGATGATGAATGCAATATACGTTCAAATGGTAAAAGATATTTTGTATGTAATATAATTACAATTAATCAGTTTCAGATGTTTCACTTTACTTGTACAGTGAAACCTTGCTTTTGGCGAATTTTATGATTCTAGGTCAACTGGGAGCAAAAAATGGTTCAAATGGCTCTGAGCACTATGGGACTTAACATCTGTGGTCATCAGTCCCCTAGAACTTAGAACTACTTAATCCTAACTAATCTAAGGACATCACACACATCCATGCCCGAGGCAGGATTCGAACCTGCGACCGTAGTGGTCACGCGGTTCCAGACTGAAGCGCCTAGAACCGCACGGCCACACCGGCCGGCCAACAGGAGGCACTCTATAGGTTTCGATGAGTGAGTTTTCGAGTGCCAAAATACGTGACATAAATGGCCGTATCTTTCGGTTGAAGTGACTTACAAGCTTAAAATTTTTACACCGTAAGGGCCCATACATCTTACTATGTGATATAAATTTGAACTTGATACGTCTACCCGTTCCTGAGAAAGAGGTGTAACGTGCCGGGCTGAATCCTTGTACTTACAGTTCCCGTCACAACCGGATGTTGTGAAACATTTCCTCGCCCAGTAGACAGTGCGAAGTGTTCCTGACCTACCTTGCTTTGCTTATTCAATATTGTCTTCTCGGTAGCTGCGTCCGTCTCACCTAAATCACACTGCAATTAAGTAGCCAGGATCCTAGATTATGTTTTCCAAAATCAAAAGTCGAGACCGTATTCATTGTTGAACACTTATGACAACCACAGTGCCATTTATTTGTCGTCACTCACACACACAATATTCATGTGACCAGGCATCTTACACTTAATAATCGTCAAATTAGGTAGGTCAAAAACTTCCAGTCCTTAACAATGTTCACAATACGCGTTAAATGTTCAAAGCCAAATACAATTACACTTTTTTGGTACCGACCGGGAAAGTTATCACATCACATTCCGGCAGCGACTTGCCGCACTTTTGTTCCTTGAGAATCTGACGGAGAACTAACTGAGAACTGCACCAGCTCAGACCTTATATAGACGAGTGCTTGAATATTTGACGATTTCTGTTAATATATTATAGTTTATAACTTCCCAGGGTTAAAATGATCCTTTCTAATTGGTTTTGAAGTTAACTATTGGGTTTTACGACTTAAATAACATGATTCAGCTGTATCAATTTAAATATGCAGAACTAACTTATGCATCCGCAATGGGAATTCCCTCTTGAACAATAATTTTTACTTATTCAAATTTACTTAATTCTTAATTAATGTACTTACAAAGTTGAGACTGGAGTCATTTTACGTAGAAAAATATAGGTAGAAAAAGTATCAAAACAGATCTCGGAATTATTCAGAAGTTTGGTCGCAATTGACACTGAAAGTCATACAGGCTACAGATTTCAAGTCTTAATATCTATTTAACTAATAGACTTTAGGTTAATTTAAACACTTTGCTGGAATCAGTAAAATTTAGGCTTTCTTTGGGATGCAGTCTTATACCTGAATTCGATCTATTAGCTCACTCGAATTTTACTTAATATGTATTGCACAATATACGTCATTGTTCATAACTTTTAATATGATGCATTTCCAATAAAACTAATTAGCTCATTACTTTCAGAATAGACATTAGAATGTACTGAAATAATAGATTTTACTAGGGGAATTTTATTTAAACTATTTCTGAATTCTGTGCTATGAGGCTGAGGGCCACAGAATCGGTAGTCGGAAACTGAGTAGTGAAAATGAAAAAAAAAAATAAAAATAAAAGTTCATTGCTTAACTAAGTTACTGAAGGATTGTAAAACCACAACAGGGTAGCAGTGAGCAACCCTGCTTCGTTACAGAGGATTCGTAACAATCGCACAAACAGGAAGACAGACGGAGGGACGGAAAACAAAGCGATCAGACTGAGGCACGAAATCCTAAAAACGGAAGGAAAGGCGCTACGTTGTTCCGCGTGATATGCTAAGCTCTAGCCTTATTGAAACACAGAAGCGTCTTTCCTTCAACGGACGAGAAGTACGCCGAGAAAATCCGCGGCCTTTGTCAGTTATTTAATCAGCCAACGTACCCCATCACACGAGGCCCTGTAAAGATGATGGAGGTGCTCTCCGGAGGGCCGTAATGGGAAGAGATTGGGAGGAATCTCCGCTGCGCCGCGCCGGGCGCCCAGCCCCAGCTCGAGACGCAGCGGTAATTGACTTCGTTAAGCCGGCGTTGCCCTCGCCCGCACAGCGACTATAACCGCATAAGCGTCCCAGGATATAAAGTTACCACGCATACCCGCCGCGCCACGCTGCAGTCACTTTCCGTACCTGCACTGCGGATACTGGAATGTAACTTGGGTGTTAGAGGCGTGGGGGGTGTCGAAATATTACACACAACATGAAAAAATATCACGACAAATACACTCATGCTCATAAATTAAGGATAATGCTGATACATGATGAAACAACGCTCTGGTGGGCGGCTTGCGGGATTAAATCACATCGGGGTATGACCATGCGGGCATTTGACCTGCGGTCGTCGCACGGTGGCGCTGGCAGCAGTTCACATACGCAGAGGTGTGTTGGTGCTTGTAATAGTACGATGCAGCGAGTAAGTACGCAGACGTTTTCAGACGTGTTAATGGTGACTATGTTGAAAATGGCTCAAAGAACACATATTGATGACGTTATGACGGGTAGAATGCTACGGCGACTGGAGGCTGGTCAAACACAGCAGGTTGTTAGCACGGGTCCTCTGTGTGCCACAAGTGTGATCTCAAGATTATGGCAACGATTCCAGCAGACAGGAAACGTATAACACCATAAGAAGACCGATATCTCACCATCAGTGCTCGCAGACGGCCACGGAGTACTGCAGGTAGCCTTGCTCGGGATCATTACCACAACCACTGGAACAGTTGTTTCCAGACACACAGTCTACTGACGACTGGACAGACATGGTTTATTCGCCCGGAGACCTGCAAGATGCATTCCACTGACCCCTGGTCACAGGAGGGCCCGTAAAGCCTGGTGTCAAGAACACAGTACATGGTCATTGGAACAGTGGTCCCAGGTTATGTTCACGGACGAGTCCAGGTATAGTCTGAACAGTGATTCTCGCCGGGTTTTAATCTGGCGTGAACCAGGAACCACATACCAACCCCTTAATGTCCTTGAAAGGGACCTGTATGGAGGTCATGGTTCGATGATGTGGGATGGGATTATGACTGGTGCACGTACACCCCTGCATGTCTTTGACAGAGGAACTGTAACAGGTCAGGTGCGTCGGGACGTCATTTTGCACCAGTATGACCGCCTTTGCAGGGGTGCAGTGGGTCCCACCTTCCTCCTGATGGATGATAACGCACGTTGACAGAGAAGATATCAGACGAATGGAGTGGCCTGCCTGTTCTCCAGAATTAAACTCCATCGAGGATGTTGGGGATGCTCTCGGTCGACGTATCGCTGCACGTCTTCAAACCCTACAACACTTATGGAGCTCCGACAGGCACTGGTGCAAGTATGGGAGGCTATAACCCAGCAGCTGCGCGACCACCTGATCCAGAGTATGCCAACCCGTTGTACGGCCTGTGTACGTGTGCATAGTGATCGTATCCCATATTGATGTCGGGGTACATGCGCGGGAAACAGTGGCGTTTTGTAGCACATGTGTTTCGGGACGGTTTTCTCAATTTATCACCAATACCGTGGACTTACATATCTGTATCGTGTTCCATTGATCAATAGCACGGAAAAACCGTTATGATGTGGAACGTGTCAGTCAAATACACAAGAAATGCGCACAGGAAACAAGTATTTTTCTTTTTTTGTTTACATTATAGTGTTACACCTAAATATTTCTATTATCTATCCCGTTCCCTTAAATAGCACAAAATGCATATATTATAACTCCAGATTTATTTACTCACATTCAAGAATTCATCTATGGTATAGAAGGAGTTGTCAAGAAGGTATGATTTCAATTTGTTTTTGAAACTATTATTGCTGTCTGTCAGACATTTTATTTCATCCGGTAATTTATCAAAAAGTTTTATAGCAGCATATTTTACCCCTTTCTGTGCCAAAGATAGGTTAAGTAAAGGATAGTGTAGGTCTTTCTTTTTTCTGGTATTGTAATCATGAATGTCGCTGTTGATTTTAAACTGGTCCATGTTGTTGAGGAAAAAAAGTCATTACTGAGTAACTGTACTGTGAAGCAGTTGTAAGAATTCCTAACTTTTTACACAGATGCCTACAAGATGTGTGACTATGAATCCCACACATTATTCTAACTACTTTCTTTTGAGCAGTGAACACCTTTTGTCTTAAGTGTTGAGTTGTCCCAGAATATTATTTCGTACGACATCAGAGAGTGGAAGTAAGCAAAGTATGTCAGCTTACTAATTTCTACATCCTCAAAATTGGCAATTATTCTGATTGCAAAAGTTGCTGAACGCAGTCGTCTTAGGAGATCCAAAATATGAATTTTCCAATTAACATTCTCATTTATATGTACACCCAAAAACTTAGTATGCTCTACCCTGGCTACTGACTTCTTTTGATGTGTTATGTTTATTAAAGGAATTATACTTTTTGCAGCAGAAAATTGGATGCACTGTGTTTTTTCAAAGTTCAGAGCAAGCCCATTCGCAGAAAACCAATTAATAACTTCTCCAAAGATCTTATTTGTAACATTTCCTATCGAACTTTCTTTTACTGGTTTAATAATTATGCTTGTATCATCAGCAAACAGTGTCAGTTCAGCATCTTGTTTCACATAGGAAGGGAGGTCATTCACATATGTCCAGAACAGGAGGGGACCCATGATCGAACCTTGTGGAACACCTAATGTAATTTCACCCCAGTTAGACGAAGTGGCAAACTCCTTTGAACCACTTGAAACATATACTTTTTGCTTCCTGTTCTGTAGATATGGCTTAAACCACTCATATTCTGTTCCATTTATATCAAAGAATTGTAATTTCTCTAACATAATGTCATGGTTCACACAGTCAAATGCTTTGGATAAGTCACAGAATATTCCTACTGGTGATATTTTACTACTTAAAGACTCTATTATGTGGACAGTGAAATTGTATAGTGCTGTCTCAGTGCAACAGCATTTCTGAAATGCGAACTGTGATTTACTAAGTATCCCTTTACTGTTGAGATGGCTAACCACTCTTGAGTGCATTACTTTCGCAAAGATTTTTGAAAACGCTGTAAGTAAGGATACTAGCCCGTAATTATTGACACCTGTGGTTTCCCCCTTTTTGTAGAGAGGCCTGACAATTGCATATTTTAACCTGTCTGTAAAAATACACTGAGTCAGTTATGCATTACATATGTGACTCAAAACATCAGCTGTAATTGCTCCACATTGTTTTAATAACTTGTTAGAGATGTCATCTACTCCAGCAGAACACACACACACACACACACACACACACACACACACACACAAATCCTACTTTTGAGTACCCAAACTGGGCGACGTGTGTGTCAGCACGAACAGAGATGTCCAGTTGAGCAGCGAGGTGTTTGTCTGTAATCCGTCGACTACTTCGAATGAGTGTCTGCACATTCCTACATTGCAGGAATCACAGCTGTGTGCGGCCGACCTGCACGCGGGAGCTCGGACAGGTTTGTGCTACCCCCTTGCGACAGGCGCCTCGCCCAACGACTCACCTTGCTTTTGTGCACTGCCAGATCTCCGTAGACATTCTGCAAGCGCCTATGAATATCTGCGATGCCCTGGTTTTCCGCCAAAAGAAACTCAGTGACAGCTCTCTACTTGGAGCGCACCCACATTATAGACGTCATGTTGAACGCTATGTATAGCGCTTCCAGCTATCTGAATTCATGAAACTGTAAGGGGGCGAAGAGGAAATATTCCATTATGCATTACGTATTGAACACCCTACGTACAGTGGCCCAGAAGGTAGGGGAATGTGTCCTATCCCCGATATTATTCAATCTGTTCACGGGACAAGCAGTAAATGAAACCGAGAAGAGCGCCTACGTACAGGGGCTCAGAAGGTAAGGGGACGTGACCTATTCCCGGCATTATTCACTCTGTGCAAGGAACAAGCAGTAAACGAAAACGGGAAGAAATTTGGAGAAGGAATTAAATTTCAAGGGAAAGAAATAAAATCTTTGAGGTTTGTTGATTACTTTGCAGTTCTCTCACGCAGCCGGAGCATAGGACTTGGGAGAGCAGAAGGAATTAGATTACGAAACGCGACACTAAATGTAGCAGATGAATTCCGGTATTTGCTATGATGGCCGAAGTAGAGGGGATGTAAAATGTAGACTGGCTACGGCAAGAAGAGAGTGTCTGAACAACAGAAATACTGTGTGTTAGAATCGAATATAAATTTAAGTTTTAGGAAGTCTTTTCTGAAGATATTCTCTGGAGTGCAGCCTTGCATGAAAGCGAAACGTAGACGATAAGCAGTTAAGAAGAGGGTAAAAGGTTTGGAAATGTGGTGCTAAAGGAGAATGCTGAAAACTGGATGGATAGATTGAGTAACAAATGAAGACATACTGCATCGAAATGGAGGAAAGAGGAATTTATCGCAACACTTGACTGTAAGAAGGGATTAGTTGATAGGACACGTCCTGAGGCATCAAGGAATTGTCAATTCGGTAACGGAGGGAAGCGAAGACCATACAAAATTGTAGAGGGAGACTAAGGCTCAAACAGAACAAGCAGGTTTTAATGAAACTAAGCTGCAGCAGTCATGAAATGAAATTAAACAAAAAAAAAAAAAAGAAAACATTCTTTCATCAAGATAGGCTAGCGTGGAGAGATGCATCAAACCAGACTTCGGACTGAAGATGACGACGACGACTACAACCAAAAACAACACACGTAATTGACTTCTTATACTTGACAAGTTTTAAATATGTAATTTCTTCTCAACCCCAAAATCAAAAACATTGTCTTTTGCACTTTCTCCATTTTACATGCAAACTTCACATCCGCGACAGTGGTGCCCATATCTACGACGAACGTTCTATCACATGAAGCCTTTTCCCCATGTTGTGAGTGGGATACGCGCCGAGGTGACAAAATTCATGGGACGCACATCCTTTTGCCCGGCGTACTGTACAACTCGACGAGGCATGGACCCAACAAGTCTTTGGAAATCCACTGCAAAAATACTGAGCCATGCTGCCTCTATAGCCGTCCATAATAGCGACAGTGTTGCCGGTGCAGGATTTTATGCACGAACTGACCTCCCTTTATACCCCTTAATTGTTAGATGGTATCCATATCAGGCGGTCTCGCTGGCCAAATCATTCGCTAAAATTATCCAGTATATTCTTCAAATCAATTGCAAACAGCTGTAGCCCGGTGACATGGCGCTCTGTCATTCATAAAAATTCCATCGTTATTCAGAAACACGAAATCCATGAATCGCTGTAAATCATCCCCAAGTAGCCGACAATGACTGTTTCAGTTGGGCAAAAGGGCCCACTCCATTCCATGTAAACATAGCCCACACTATTATGGAGCCACCACTAATTCGCATAGTGCCTTGGTGACCACTTGCGTCCATACCTTCGTGGCATCTGCGTCACACTCGAACTCTACCACCAGCCCTTACCAACTGATATCGGGACTCATTTGAACAGGCCACGGTTTTCCCGTCGTCTGGGGTCCAACCAACATCGTCACGCGCATAGGAGAGGTCCTGCAGGCGATGTCGTGCTGTAAGCAAAGGTACTCGCGTCTGCGGTCTGCTCCCATTGCCCATTAACGCGAAATATCGCCGCACTGTCCGCACTTTGTCGTACGTCGTTCACTGATTTCTACGGTTATTTCGCGCAGAGCTGCTTGTCTGTTAGCACAACTCTACGCAAACGCCGCTGCTCCCGGTCGTTAAGTGAAGGCCGTCGGCCACTGCGTCGTCCGTTGTGAGGGGTGATTCCTGATGTTTGGTATTCTCGGCATACTCTTGACACTGTGTATCTCGGAATACTGGATTCCCCTAACGATTTCCGAAATACAGTGTCCCATGCATCTACTTCCAACAACCATTCCGCATTCAAAGTCTGTTAACTGCCGTCGTGCGACCATAATCATGTAGGAAATCTTTTGCACGTGGATCACCTTAGTACAAATGACAGCTCCGCCAATGCACTGCCCTTTCATACGTTGTGTACGCGTTACTACCGCCGTATGTATACGTGCATATCGCTATCCCGTGTGTATAAAGTGCTCTATGTGTAACAATGTTTGTGATGTACATTACTATTATGAAAATTGCAACCGTAAGAAAGGACATACGATTACAATGACAAAACACAAATGATTTTCCGTACAAATGGTTATATTTAAGACCTGTACACGCACTCCGATCGGGAGAATTTAATACACTGGTCAAGCTGCGACAAGCTGCAGTCCGAACCTGTTCACGCTGTCGCAAGGAATCGAAGAGAGTTTGGATATGCTGCTGAGGAACACACTTACTTTACGGTTTTTAAACACGCCTACAAAGCACCGACAGCAGATGTAGCTGGAACAAGCTGCCGGTGACACAACAGAAGGCACTGCTCGACGTAAGTGCACGCCACTTCTCTGCAATCTTAATAGCTTTCTGTACTATGGTTCTGCTGTTCCACAAATCCTCCGATTCTGGAATTATTCAGACCATTCATTCTGGGTGTTGAAATGTTCACAAACATTAGTGTGGCATGATAAAACCCAAGGGGGTCAAATTAGCTAGTTGATTGATAATTAAATAAATAAAATGGCTACACAACTTAAGACCGCCTATCCAAGACAATGACTTCCAGTAAGATCTTCATGAAATTAAAAATAAATGAAATCCAATGAGTTAGTGTACTTCTTTTATTCACCCTGTCTCGACTTCAAAGAGTCCGCTTATCTTTCGCAATACTTTTCTTTCCTTTTTCGCCTCCGTCTAACAGCCGTCTTCCCTCGATTTTTCTTCTCCAGGAAACCCACGAAATTCGGAAACAAATTAAATATAACTTTGTGTTGTATCATGTGTTCTGTTACATCCATTTTTGCCAAGTATTTCTTTATTCCTTGGATCCACTGGTTGCTTTTCAGTAGCCTTGCAAACATGCTTGGAATTCTTTTGGAGAGTAAACTGTTTTCCGCCCTCTTCTCATGGTTGAAAAATCCAACTTGCTTTTTTTAATTAATTTATTTATTTTTGTAGTAACAGATATTCCCTTTCTTCATTCTTGCTGAGACTGACTGCAACACCCTTCAATTGTTTGGTCTACGTGGAGGTATCGTAGCCTAACCATGATCTTCACAAAATTAAGTTACCCAGAAGTATAACTGCTAAAGTTAAAAAACGTTCCACAAAAATAAACACGACAATTTATACACCTTCTATAGATTTTATCAATTGTGGCAGACAGATGTTCAGCTTCAATACCTTAAGATTTACACATCGCATTACAAACAGCCGCGAGTACGTCCACTCTGCACTGTTAAATGTAAACAGCGCATGTTCCGGATATATTCGAAATGTTAATACCTTCGTTAGGAGCTTTCGCAGGCTGACGATGCCACTGATTAACTGAATCCTTCTGGATTATCGGTCCCCGATGTTCTCGTTAACGAGAAGTCGACCTGATAACCTATGCTACACTGTTCCGAATTCCAGTCCCACGTGAACGGAAGTGTAACAGATTATCTCCGAAGCTGTGCATTCATTCCTACATGTCATAGATGCAAAGGACAGCTAGACGAGTTGAGCAGCCACTACATGAAGATATATATATTTAGCGGCCTCGATTATTCGCCATGAAGGCAAACGCAGAAGACTGGTACACTAGAAATTTAACATGACTAGCTTTTAGCCTGCGGCTTCATCCACATACACATATTTCACATGTATTTTACACATATATCTACATATGTTTCATCTTTGTCTATAGTGAATTTATCACTCAAATTTTGTCTGAATTCCGAGGAAACTTTTAACTGTACCGACTAATAAATAAACACGTAAAATGTGGTGGACAATAGTTAAGACTTTGTAGGTGACAAAATGGAACAAGCACTTTTTACATTTGTAAAACGGAAAACATTTAATCTCATTCCTTCACATTTAGCCATATTCTTTGGGTTTGTTAATTTTGTTTATTGCAAGAGTATGTTTTTGAAAGCAAAATTTATTTCAGCTTACAAACAATACAACACAAACAAATGAGTATGTCTTATTTCCACAGTATTTTTAAATGAATAACGAGTCATGTATGTACCAACTTTGGTTGAACTTGCTCCAGCTTTCCTAACTTCCGGTTTTCTGTCACCACTTTCCACCCGCAGCATAAACCATAGATATGCTGTACGTGTCTTATTTATTGTCACAGTGTTTTTCTTTTTTTCTCAAACAGCAAGTGACACGTGTGCGAAGTATGGTACAAACTGGTTCAGCCGTTAGAGAAATGCTGATATGCCACTGTGTTTGAACCCCATCCTACGGGTGCAACGTCATCGGCAAATTCACCAATGTGCCAAGCAACCCCCCCCCCCCCCCCCCGAAACAACGGATTGAATACTAATACCGGTCGTTATGGCGTATTTTTATAAATCTCGGCTCCTCACACCCAATCTCACCCCCATGGGTTATAGCGGTATTACTTCCACAGTATTTTTATACAAATAATGAGTCACATGTGTATATCAAATTTGGCTGAAATTGCTCCAGGTTTTACAGATTATCCTATGTCACCTTCTTCTCCCCCATCTAGAGCTGCGCTCTGCCAAAACTACGGTTGAGTAGTAAATAGTAGGATTACCGGTACTATTGGAGGCATTGGTAGGGAAAGAAACATGTGTGAGAAAGAAATGGGAGCCGAAGATTCTCTTTGTTTTCCGTTCATTTGTTTCTTTCGCATATAAATAGAACCGCATGTAGTTCAAAGTTAGTTCGCTGTGTATTTTATATGCTTATAAAATACATATTGCATTTTACAAGAAAAAAAATAATTGATCGCGTAACTTGTGCGCTTTTATTGTCACAAAAGCAGTTACTTTGGTGCAAGTAAAGTTTGCACACGCACAAATATAAAAAAAAATCTATATTATTATTGTTATTTTGTAGTGAATGGAATAGGAAAACACGATGCACTGCACAGCAGCTTGCGGAATACTTATGTACATATCGTTTTGGCACGTCTTCGCCTGTCATCGGAGCTGGACACCTCACTGAAGACGACTCAAGTTTCAAGGCCGAAGACGTGTCTGGAGACACCCTGGACAGCGGTGAGATACCGAGCTGACTGTCACAAGCCATACGGCACGACAATCTGGATTGGTGGTCGGGGGTGCTTTCCATTTCATATCATGAGCCTTTGGTTGTCATCCGCGACACCCTTACAGCACAGCGGTACGTCGACGATATTCTACGGCCCGTTTTGTTGCCTATTTCAGCAAAATAATGGGCGTCCGCACACGTCGAGAGTTTCTATTGTTTGCCTTGGTGCTTGTCAAGCCTACCTTCGGGAGCAAAGTCGCCAGCTTTCTCCCAGTTGAGAACGTTTGGATCATTATGGGCAGGGCCCTCCGACCAGCTGGAGATTTTGACGATGAAAATGGCTCTGAGCACTATGGGACTTAACATCTGAGGTCATCAGTCCGATAGAACTTAGAACTACGTAAACCAAACTAACCTGACATCACACACATCCACGCCCGAGGCATGATTCGGACCTGCGACCGTAGCGGTCACGCGGTTCCAGACTGAAGCGCCTAGAACCGCTCGGCCACACCGGCCGCCGTTTTGACGATCTAACGGTCCAATTGAACGGACTTTGGCATGTTATCCCTCATGGGGAGTTCCAACAGCGCCATCAATCAATGGCAAACTGACCATTTGTTTGCCTGTACATGCGCATCACATACGTATATCCGTCCCAATCGGATATTTCTTTCCTTGTGCGTCGCTTTTTTTGTCTTAGTGTATGTATTACATGTACAAGTAGGGCCAATGTGTTGCAAAATGTCGAAGCGTCTTTGCCTTGCAGATGAGGTTTTTATTTCACATCCGGAGTAAATACCATAGTGCCAATAAGTAGGGCAACTATGATGTTCACAGCTCTTCAGTTGATTTTCGATGACAGAAACAGAAGATGGAACGACAACATTAAAATCTTCACGCCAAAGATCGAGCTCTTTTTTGATTCCGCTAAATGTGGAACCTAGTAATTAGAATTTCTGTTTACCATGACACCGAGAGCAACAGTTCCGCCAACGATTAAAAAATTGACCAACTACGCGTCACGCACAGACGGTTCCGTACAAACTTACAGTTCATCAATCCTGCGACCCGAGAATCTCAACGATTTTTGCCTGCTACCAATATCGATACTGGCAAGATATTGCTACCGGGAATTTCAATACTGGTCAAAATCTCTACAACAATTCCTCAGCCTAGGACTGACAAACACAAAGAAGCGAGCACGGAGCTCCGGTTTATATACGTAGAGATAGAAGAAACAGTTTTATTTAATTACAAACACGTGACAGCAACTTACGTTTTATGGTTGCATGCAGTAACGTTCACCTGTTATGCCTTCAACGGATAATTAACGCAAAGTATGTTCAAATGGCTAAAGATACTTTTCATGTGATGTAATTATAATTTAACAGGTTTCAGATTTTTTACTGAACTTTTACCGTGAAACCTTGCGTCTTGCCGAATTTCATTATTCTAGATCAAGAGGAGGTACCCTACAGGTTGTGATGAGTAAGTCTGTGAGTATCAAAATACGTGACATAAATGACCGAATGCTTTGTTTGCATTGACTTAGAAGCTTAATTTTTTTACACAGCCGAGGGACCATACACTTTAGTAGGTGGCATGAATGTTCACTCTAAACCCCAATCTTTTTCAGAGACAAAGCGGTCTTAAAAGACGGGCAGACAGATAAAAAAGACAAAAAAGATATTTTTTCGTGTGATATAATTACAAATTAACAATTTCCACATTTTTTTCCTTTACATGTTCCGTGAAACCTTGCTTCTAGTCAAATTTAATGATTCTAGGTCAAAGGAAAGCACCCAATAGGTTTTGATGAGTGAGTTTGCGAGTATCAAAACAGGTGGCATAAATGGTAGTGTCTTTTGATTGAAGTGCGTCAGAACCTCAAAATTTTTAAACCCCGAACGACCACAGACCCTAATACGTGACGTAAATTTGAAGTTGATTTGTCTACTCGTTCCTAAGGAAAAGGGTTCTTAACAGTGGGACAACCAGACAACAGCGTAATCCTATAAGAGTTCCCTTTTTACAGACTGAGGCACGGAAACTTAAGAAAAAGAAAATCAGAGGAATAAATAAATTGGTAGGAAAGCGAATCAACTACCAAAGACATCTCTCTGATACATTAGCGCTTTGGACGACGGTTCAATCCCGTCTCCAGCCATCCTGATTTAGGTTTTCCGTGATTTCCCTAAATCGTTTCAGGCAAATGCCGGGATGGTTCCTTTGAAAGGGCACGGCCGATTTCCTTCCCAATCCTTCCCTAACCCGAGCTTGCGCTCCGTCTCTAATGACCTCGTTGCCGACGGGACGTTAAACACTAACCACCACCACCACCACCACCACCATTAGCGCTTTGCAAATGGACGTTCCTATAGCGCAAAATTTCATAATGCTGCTCTATTTCAAAATTCCTCTTTCTCATTCGTTATCAATAAATTTTAGAAACTACGTACATTAGAACTATTGGTCAACACTTTCTGGCGGTGCGGGACACATGTTGCAAGCGAACTTGTTGGTTGTCAGGGTTCAGCAGTACCTTTCCGTTATTGATGTTTGTGTAATGGCGCTTTTCTCGCTACAAGTAATAATTTGGGGTAAGATCGATTGACGGCGTAGCGCGACTAAGCGACGCAGAACACGCAATGGAGCACAAATAGCCACACGCTTACAGCTGTTCTAGTGACACACTGCCTGTTGGCTTGTGTTTTGGGTAAGGCGACGTTCGTTTGGCCAACAACAAAAATCGTCAAACAAACTTCGGGCGATGAACCCGAGACAGAAGCCAGCAGGCAATTTGTCAACAATGTCCAGGAAAGTCTTGACAATTTTGGAGCTGTTTTGGTGTTTCAAAATGGCGGTATTTACGGAGCGCGTGTAGAAAACAGCACGTATTTGAGGTGGCACTGTGTCAACAGGCCTAGCTCTTCGTATAAACATGAGGCCAGTTTTCAATGGTTATCGAGTTACCGCTGCGTGAACGCAGAATTGAAAAAAAAAAAAAAAAAAAAGAAATCTTACAAAAACCCATTCTGGCTTTTAAACCAATAAATAATATGATGAGATCTTGCAATCGCCGACATTGTTTACTGAACATTGGATTTAGATGTGTTACCTCACGCCTAGCGAAGTGGGCGGCCTTCCTAGTGTTGAAATATGACCAGTGTAACAGCATCCACGAATAATTTTCTGTAACAGGGGAAGCCTATTTCGGGGGAAGTCCTAGATACCATCACTGAAAGATAGATAGGTCAAACAGCACGCACAGTTAACAGACCAGGGAGCAGCGATGTGAACTGAAACCATAAGCATACAAAGTCCTTCGAAAAATTCTTGGAAAATTCAGTATTTAATATGTCTCATTCCCGTCACGTAAAAAACAGCTATAAACAAACGACACAGAGGTGAAAAATTCTCAGCGATATCCACATACAGAGATGGTGGTAGTATAGCTTATATGAGGTATGAAAGGGCAGTGCATTGGTGGAGCTGTCATTTTGTCATTTGTACTAAGGTGATCCACGTGCAAAAGATTTCCGACATGTTTATGGCCGCACGACGGGAGTTAACAGACTTTGAACGCGGTATGGTTGTTGGAAGTAGATGCATGGGACATTGTATTTCGGAAATCGTTAGGGGAATTCAGTATTCCGAGATACACAGTTTCAAGAGTGTGCCGAGAATAACGAATTTCAAGCATTACCTCTCATCACGGACAACGCAGTGGCCAACGGCCTTCACTTAACGACCGAGAGTAGCGACGTTTGTGTAGAGTTGTCAGGGCTAACAGACAGGCAACACCGCGCGAAGTAACAGCAGAAATGAATGTAGGATGTACGACGAACGTATCCGTTAGGACTGTGCGGCGAAATTTGGCGTTAATGGGCTATGACAGCAGACGACCGACGCGAACGCCTTTGCTAACAGCACGACATCGCCTGCAGTGTCTTTCCTGAGTCCGTGATCATATCGGTTGGTTGGACCCTAGACGACCAGCAAACCGTGCTCTGGTCGGACGAGTCCCGAGTTCAGTTGGTAATAGCTCATGGTAGGGTGCGGTGTCGTGCAGACCCCACGAAGTCAAGGACCCAAGTTGTTAAAACGTCACTGTGCAAGCTGGAGGTGGCCGCATAATGGTGCGGGCTGTGTTTAGGACCATGGAATGAACCGTGTCCTCTGGTCCAACTGAATCGATCATTAACTGTAAATGGTTATGTTAGGCACTTAGAGACCATTTGCAGTCATTCACTGACTTCATATTCCCAAATATGTCACCAGCCCACAATTTGTTCGCGACTGGTTTGAAGAACATTATGGACAACTCGAAGAAATGATTTAACCATCCAGATCGCCCGACATGGATCCCATCGAACATTTAGGGGACGTAATCGTGGGGTCACTCCGCGCTCAAAATCCTGCAGCAGTAACATTTCCGCAACTGTGGACGACTATGGAGGCAGCATTGCTCGCTATTTCTATAGTGGATTTCCGACGACTTGTCGAGTCCATACGTCGAGTTGCTGCACTACGCCGGGCAAAAAAAGGTCCGACATCAAATTAGGAGGTATCCTATGTCTTTTGTCACCTCAGTGTAATTAAAAAAAATGAGTAAAGACGAGGTTAAGTTGAGACATCCCCAAACTGTCACAAAGATGGCTTTAGCATAATTTTTTTTATACGTTGGTATATATTATGCAACGTCCGGCTCTACAGCTGAGCGCTCTGCCATGCAGACTACCTAGGTTCAATGCCTAGTACCGCCAGCGATTTTTTCCATGGTGGAAGGGATGCACTCAGTCTCGTGATACTAGCTGAGGAACTTCATGGATTATAAATAAAGGGTCCTAGGTCTGAAAAGCTGAGAACGGCCGTGATAGTGGTGTGCTGAGCCCATGGACCTCCATACCGCATCCAGATGACGCCAATGGTAGAGGAGGACACGCTGAACCGGCTGCTATCACAAGGGTTTTTGACAAGGGGACCGCGCCTACGCGTCGTCAGCGATTTCGTCTAAATTTATGGTATATGCACGGGATGGTCAGAAATGAAGAGATTTAGCACGTGTAAAACGAAACACCACTAACGACGGATAATTAGCGACCCTAGGCGTTGATCCAAACTCTCATCGTAAACACATTTTCCTCCATCAATATTAGCTATGTGCTACAGTTTAAAATGTAATTGAACAATTTAAGTACATCACTGTGCATACAAAACTTTCTTTCAGTTTTCTGTTCCAACGAGTCCTTTGTATGTACCGGGCCGCAGTTTCCTGTGGAAAGTCATTTTCCTGCATAGGCTGCTTTATTTTGAAATAATCACTTTAAATTTATCCATGTTAAATGTATGCTATTTGAAAACTGTGCTGTAAGATTTTTATGAAATAATATACACGGCAACAATCGCTTCTAACTAACATTTCATTTGTACGACGCGTTTCAGCAGCATGCTGCCATCATCAGGTGCATTTACAGTGTAATTAAAATCAAGAGGGGTTAGTTTCCTTTGCTCTGTGTGCCATTGAGGTTGTGTGTCGAAAAAGGTGCCGCGTCAGAAAGATAAATGTGTTACAGTGTGTGCATAAAGTGATAAGCATGATTATCCATTTTTAGTGCATGTACTTACATTTTTCTTGGTAATTTCGTTTTCTGGCACACACAGCACAGTAAAAAGTACATCACAACTTAACGCTTTTGTTTACATCAACCCAAAGAGTCTTAAAAGCAAAGGTAAACTAGTTTCTATTGTTAATACAGTAGTGCACGCTGAAGATGAAACATTTATACGTATTTATTTATTTATTTAGCGTATGGCTAGAGATACATCATCAGGAGTGAATGAAATAGGCATTCAACATTGGAGGAGTTAATACTATAATACTATAATTTTTAAATTTTTCATTTAGTAACATATCTCCGAGTACTGTACCATGACTGAATATTTCCAGTTCTTCATAAAAGTCTATTTGGTATCTCATGTCCATTTTAGGCAATATGCACTATGTGATCAAAAGTATCCGGACATCCCCAAAATAATGCGTTTTTCATATTAGGTGCATTATGCTACCACAACCTCAGTAGTCATTAGACATCGTGAGAGAGCAGAATGGGGCGCTCCGCGGAACTCACGGACTTCGAACGTGGTCATACGACTGTACGCGAGATTTCCACATTCCTAAACATACCTAGGGCCACTGTCTCCGATGTGAGAGTGAAGTAGAAACGTGAAGGGACACGTACAGCACAAAAGCGTACAGGCCGACCTCGCCTGTTAACTGGCAGTGATCGCGACAGTTGAAGAGGGTCGTAATATGTAATAGGCAGACATCTATCCAGACCATCATACAGGAATTCCAAACTCAGGATCCATTGCAGGTACTATGACAGTTAGGCGAGAGGTGAGAAAACTTGGATTTCATGGTCGAGCAGCTGCTCATAAACCACACATCACGCCGGTAAATGCCTCGCTTGGTATAAGGAGCGTAAACATTGGACGATCGAACAGTGGGAAGTTGTGTGCGTTGACGAATCACGCTACACAGTGTGCAGATCCGATGGCAGGGTCTGGGTATGGCCAATGCTCGATGAACGTCATCTCCCAGCGTGTGTAGTGCAACATTAAAGTTCGGAGGCGGTGATGTTATGGTGTGGTCGCGTTTTTCATGGAGGGGGTTTGCACCCCTTGTTGTTTTGCGTGGCACTATCACAGCATTGGCCTACACTGATGTTTTAAGCACCTTCTTGCTTCCCACTTCTGAAGAGCAAATCAGGGTTGGCGATTTCATCTTTCAACACGAACGAACACTTGTTCATAATGTACGGCCTGTGGCGGAGCGGTTACACGACAATAACATCCCTGTAACTGACTAGCCTACACATAGTCCTGACCTGAATCTTATAGAACATCTTTGGGATGTTTTGGAACGCCGACTTCGTGCCATACCATACCGACCGACATAGATACCTCTCCTCAGTGCAGCACTCCGTGAAGAATTGGCTGCCACTTCCCAAGAAATCTGCCAGCACTTGATTGAACTTATGCCTGCGAGAGTGGAAGCTGTCACCAAGGCTAAGGGTGGGCCATCACCATACTGAATTCCAGCATTAGCGATGGAGGGAGCCATGAACTTGTAAGTCATTTTCAGCCAGGTGTCGGGATACTTTCGATCACATAGTGTATAAAGATCACGCACAATATCATGAAATGGGTGGCGTACGTTTTTGACGTGGGTGGTTATTGCTGATTTGTTATAGTTTTAGTGTGGTAGACATTTATGTGTTTATTGCATCTGTTTTGGAAGTCTCGCCCGGTTTTGCCTTTAAAAAAAAGGTCTTTACCAACTACTCACCTAATATTTGCCATGGCATAAATACATCTAGATATGAATGTTTTATCTTCATACTACACTACTGTTTTAGCAAGAGAAACTAGTTTATCTTTGTTTTTAAGACTGTTTGGGTTGACGTAAACAAAAGATAGTGATACGCTGTGATCTATCTACAACTGTGCCGTATATGCCAGAAAACGAAATTACTAACAAAAATAAAAGCAAATGCGCTAACAAAGTTGCTAATCATGCTTATCACTTAATGTACATGCTATAACACACTTACCTTCCTGAACAGGCGTCTTTCTCGACACATAACCTCTGGCACACACAGTTAAGTTAAATAACCCCAATTCATTTTAATTACAATGCAAAGGAACTGCAAATGCACATGATGATGGTATCATGCTGCCGAAATGAGTCGTGCTAATAAAATATTAGTAACAAGTGACTGTGTCAGTATTTTATTCCATAGAAATAACCACTTTATTTCATTATTTGGCGATTATCAAACTTCGCCCCCTTGAGCATTACCTAGCTACCGTCTCAGGCGTGAAATCCATATGCGAAAAGGGAAAAAAATGCTACCCTTACACGGGTTTTGGCACTGTGCCAGCATAACACACATGAAATTAAAATACACAAGCCTTAGACGGCGTCTCAAAATGGAATGGAGTGGAGTGCATGCCAGCGAACTTCAAAATAAAAATCTATGCAGGGAAGTGACTTCTCTGAAGAAATACTCTCTATCACGCACATAAACCACTACAAAGCTTTAGCGCTGCAAAGGGCTTCTCCTACCCCTACATACAAAAACTTATTCATGACGCTGTTTCGGTATTTCAAATAGTTAACTTAGAACAGTGTTTCTCAAACTTTCCGATATGTCGGACCCCCTGTTTATTCGGAAAGTGATCTGCGGTCCCCCTGTATGCTACCTGAAATTTCATATGGTATTGAAACATGACTCTAATTAGTACATCACCGACAAGAAAAAGATCAAGAAAAATACCGCAGCAAGCAATTTATTCTGAAGATGCTTGATTGTCGCCTAGTGAAAGAAATTTTATTTGAAAGTACAGTACCTTAAATTAATACAGCAACAGTACACTAATACAGTGACTGAAAAGCAGTCTAGATTTTTTTAAATTTTTTTTACGGAAATCCACTTAATAACCAATGTTCTGAAATGTTGGGTCACTAATGTGAGGAGGAACGAAATTCTTTGCAGTTTTTCCATTGGAATCTGGAATAAGTTTTCTCACTATGAATCTTAGGTCCGATTCCACAATAAGATGATTTCAAGTTTTAATACCGAAAACAACAGAAGAGATTTGGCGACATAAGTAAGTGGTAGAGAAAGGCCTCAAATGCTGCAATGCCTTTTTTAGACAACTCTTCATTCTCACAGCGTACACGTAACCAAAGATTACACAGTTCATTTTCTTTGATAACGTTTGTCCATGAAGTATTGCAGGATAATTCCAACAGCTGTTCTTGTTCTGCGTCACAGAAATTCATTCCTTGTATGTCATGGATTTTTATATTAGTGAAAGGATTTTCAGTTCAACAATTACCAGGTTGTGGGACACGGAAGCATTATGGACAACTTGCAGCTAACGCTCTTGTGTCCTTCCTTACAAATGTTTTGAGCACTTAAGCATAGAGTTTTTCACGTGAAGAATCAATTACCTCCTTGAGCATTGGTAATGATGACTAGTCAGTGTTTTGCACTGGAACTGCAGTCTCTTAATCGTAGCTTCAACTGTACTCTGGAAGATATTACCATTTCTTCCTTGGAGACCTAAGTTAGGTTCGTTGAGAGAGGAGAAAATATACACGAAATAGACCACTTTTATCAACCAATCAAAAACACAATTTTTCAGTGCAACAAGAATGTTGCCTGTCTAAAAGAAACAAGCACACTTCATCACGCAGCTCAAAGAAACCGCACAGAAATTCCCCCGTTGTCAACCAACGCACTTCAATATGTAAGTAAAGTTGAGAATGTTCACTTCCTATTTCTTCACGTACAACTGTGAAAAGACGGGAACTTAAAGAATGTGATTTAGCAAGTTCATACAGAACACATTTCCAACACTCAGGCATTTTCACGCTGCTACAGCTTCTTGCATAACAGCTGTGAGTTCCTCCCCCCCCCCCCCCCTCTCCCAACAACACATTGCAATTTTTTGGCGTCGCGGACCCCCTGGCTGTGTCCAGCGGACCCCGCTTTGAGAAACACTGACTTAGAAGTTTCAACATTTCATGAATTCAGGCGTCAGGCAATGTACGTCTCGCGTTCGAAACCGAAGAGCTTGTGAAAATAGCTTATGTAACAGCGTCGATTATTATTTGCTGTACAAAGAGATTATTACAGATATGTAACATTCCAGTACCCCATTGGCAGTTATTTCCAACCGCTTACACAGCTGAACTGCTTTCCATTAATATTCTCGTGTGTTAGTTCTCCATGGATGCTCTATTACCCACTTTTTAACTGCTTTATGAATTATTACAATGCCCCCGATAAAATCAAATCGGAGCTAACTGACTAGTGATGCTCGAGCAATAAATTACAGTTGATCGGCAAAGTGCGTCACACGGCGGGGTAGCTTGTTTGCGGAGTACACACGGTGGCCACGCCACTGCCGGCAACTGTTTGATATCGATGTTCACGTTCGCGGGCACGAGCCGTCCCTCTGCTGCCAGCCTGTCTACCGAAGCGTTCCCGTCAGCCTGTAACGCGACCGCACAGCGATTACCGCTGGTCTGCTGTCGGTAGACTACGCCAGTTACTGGCGCCATACTGAACAGCCAGGTCCAATTGTTGTTACGAACGGTTTCACTTGTCAGTGGCTATCACCCAATTACACTAGCGTAGTTCGCGCAGGATACGGTGGCTGATGCGCAGTGACCAGTTTTAGTTTTCACCCAAAGCGCTGGGCGAGTTCTTTCGTTTGTTAGGAAGGGGTGGCCCAAGTGTTTTCCGCCTTCCGGCCGGTCAGCGATGACAGAATCGAGGCGCGCACCCAGCAATCTTTGTCAAACGATTATATAGAAACTGTTGTTGTTGTGGTGGTCTTCAGTCCTGAGACTGGTTTGATGCAGCTCTCCATGCTACTCTATCCTGTGCAAGCCTCCTCATCTCCCAGTACCTACTGCAGCCTACATCCTTCTGAATCTGCTTAGTGTATTCATCTCTTGGTCTCCCTCTACGATTTTTACCCTCCACGCTGCCCTCCAATACTAAATTGGTGATCCCTTGATGCCTCAGAACATGTCCTACCAACCGATCCCTTCTTCTCCCCAATCCTATTCAATACCTCCTCATTAGTTACGTCATCTACCCACCTAATCTTCAACATTCTTCTGTAGCACCACATTTCGAAAGCTACTATTCTCTTCTTGTCCAAACTATTTATTGTCCATGTTTCACTTCCATACATGGCTACACTCCATACAAATACTTTCAGAAACGACTTCCTGACACTTAAATCTATACTCGATGTTAACAAATTTCTCTTCTTCAGAAACGCTTTCCTTGCCATTGCCAGTCTATATTTTATATCCTCTCTACTTCGACCATCATCAGTTATTTTGCTCCCCAAATAGCAAAACTCCTTTACTACTTTAAGTGTCTCATTTCCTAATCTAATTCCCTCAGCATCACCCGACTTAATTCGACTACATTCCATTATCCTCGTTTTGCTTTTGCTGATGTTGATCTTATATCCTCCTTTCAAGACACTGTCCATTCCGTTCAACTGCTCTTCCAAGTCCTTTGCTGTCTCTGACAGAATTACAATGTCATCGGCGAACCTCAAAGTTTTTATTTCTTCTCCATGGATTTTAATACCTACTCCAAAACTTTCTTTTCTTTCCTTTATTGCTTGCTCAATATACAGATTGAATAACATCGGGGATAGGCTACAACCCTGTCTCACTCCCTTCCCAACCATTGCTTCCCTTTCATGTCCCTCGACTCTTACAACTGCCATCTGCTATCTGTACAAATTGTAAATAGCCTTTCGTTCCCTGTATTTTACCTCTGCCACCTTCAGAATTTGAAAGAGAGTATTCCAGACAACATTGTCAAAAGCTTTCTCTTAGTCCACAAATTCTAGAAACGTAGGTTTGACTTTCCTTAATCTTTCTTCTACCATAAGTCGTAGGGTCAGTATTGCCTCTATTTCTACGGAATCCAAACTGATCTTCCCCGAGGTCGGCTTCTGTCACTTTTTCCATTCGTCTGTAAAGAATTCGTGTTAGTATTTTGCAGCCGTGACTTATTAAACTGATAGTTCGGTAATTTTCACATCTGTCAACACCTGCTTTCTTTGGGATTGGAATTATTATATTCTTCTTGAAGTCTGAGGGTATTTCGCCTGCCTCACACATTTTGCTCACCAGATGGTAGAGTTTTGTCAGGACTGGCTCTCCCAAGGCTGTCAGTAGTTCTAATGGAATGTTGTCTACTCCCGGGGCCTTGTTTCGACTGAGGTCTTTCAGTGGTCTGTCAAACTCTTCACGCAGTATCGTATCTCCCATTTCATCTTCATCTACATCCTCTTCCATTTCCATAATATTGTCCTCAAGTACATCGCCCTTGTATAAACCCTCTATATACTCCTTCCACCTTTCTGCTTTCCCTTCTTTGCTTAGAACTGGGTTTCCATCTGAGCTCTTGATATTCATACAAGTCGTTCTCTTATCTCCAAAGGTCTCTTTAATTTTCCTATAGGCGGTATCTATCTTACCCCTAGTGAGATAGGCCTCTACATCCTTACATTTGTCCTCTAGCCATCCCTGCTTAGCCATTTTGCACTTCCTGTCGATCTCATTTTTGAGACGTTTGTATTCCTTTTTGCCTGCTTCATTTACTTCATTTTTATATTTTCTCCTTTCATCAATTAAATTCAATATTTCTTCTGTAACCCAAGGATTTGTACTAGCCCTCATCATTTTACCTACTTAACCCTCTGCTGCCTGCACTACTTCGTCCCTCAAAGCTAACCATTCTTCTTCTACTGTATTTCTTTCCCCCATTCTTGTTGGTAAAAAATTGTTATTTTTGCTTTACTTATAGGTTTATATGTTAGGTTCATGATGATGTGCCCATCATTTCGTTAATGGTCATAATTATTGTGATATTTAAGTGAAAGTAGGACAATGCGTGAGATTAGGAAAAGTGTGCAAATAAAAATAGAGGTCGCTACGATTTTGCGTTTGGTGCATATTACGTAATATGTTGTTACGTATGAAATTTAGCTAACATACTGAATTTTTCTCCAGACTTGGGTAGAGGTATCTGTCACGAAACTCGAGAGAATTGATCTGATATAGCACATTCAGTTGCGATCGCGAAGCCCCAGCGATAAAGCCAGAGTGAAATATCCACGACATTCCTTATATTTCATAAACGGTTTCAGATACAGAAATGAGAGTCTGGCGAAAGATAGCACGCAAGGAGGAGAATATTTTACCATATCGTCATTACGCGATACTTCATTATGTCAAATTTCGTTATCGACAGTGTTATTCCAATAACTACAGACTTTTTCGGTGAAAAAATTTAATTTTTAAGGGCCATCGATAGTCAGTCAAACGAGAAATGCTACGGGTTTTGGAACAAGGTGAAGGCATTACACGCTTCTTTGTACCGAGGACGTGCTTTTTCATCAGCTGCTGACTTTACTTTTCCTCAGTTCCTCACTTAATAAACTTAAACTACTGTTTTAGAATTCTATGGCAACTGTGTCTTCACAACATTTTAGTGACGTGTGATAGTGTAAACTCCGCTGTGTTTTGGCTCGAAGCACTATGGGACTCAACATCTGAGGTCAACAGTCCTTGTGTTTTGGCAAAAGAAGCAAATTTTGACATAGCAACCAGAGAACCGTGTAGACTTTACTAAAAATCCGCTACTCATGGCGCTTCTCTGAAATTTACAAATGGTTAACAAGCCAGGCGACAATAAATCTTTGCATTTTCGGCGGAATTCTTTTTAGATACTAACGAAAGCAGAGGTGACAGTAGATCATTTTGAATGGTCACCATGCAAGTGAGGGCGTGGAGAGGCCCCACTTAATATTTACAAAAAATGTGAGTGTAGGCTTCACTTGAGAGCGGCACTTCCCCTACAGCAGTCCTCATCACTGCCTCACTCCCCACGCTTCCCCAGCCGACTGCGCATCTAGAGGCCACGGCATTTTGCGTGCACTTTACCGAAGGCGTAAGCATAGGAGGCTATACTGCACGGCTAAATGTTCAAAAGGGAAAAAGACTCATGAAGAGGCTGCATGAGAGAAACGATAGTATCAAGGTGCAATCCAACGTGTCTCTTACGCATCGCAGGTTCTCCGGAAAATACGAAGCTGAGTGCGACTTAACCGGCAGAACCTTGCGTTATAGTTTAATATGGAAAAGCAATACAGTAACAGCAAACTTCAATGTGAGAATGGGACTAAACTTAACTGTTTATAGTAGCATGGTTGGGTCTAACCATCGTTAGGACATATTTTACTTACTCGTCTTTAAACGAAGTACACGGTATGAACTGTTATTCTTTCAAAAGAACCATTTCACTTAAACTGAAGAGCTGATGACTGTAATGCTCTTTAGAAGACAGAGATATTTTCGCCTAGGCGACACGGTCAGGTTTCGTACGAAGTGTTCTCTTTATTTACCATCCGTTACCCATGCCTGATGGCCATAAAGAAACGTGTTTCAGTCTAGAATCTGTAAAATATGGTGGCAGGCAGGTTATAAGGCTAATGAATTTTGGTGCCCAAGAAACGGAATATGTAAAGAAGGAAGATATAATGACAAGAATTGACAACGCAATAGTGCTTCGGACAAAAAGGAACAGCTGCTGATATCCAGAAATGTTAAGTATGCGACCACAAAAGAGAGAAGTGGAAAGCTATGTTTAGTACAGCATGCGAAATGTCGACAACAGAAAGACAGATATGTAAGCTTTGAGATATATGAAATGTGGTGTTCCCATAGTTTGTATAAGGTCAAATAGGTTGTTCGAGTAAGTAATGGAGACGTCCTGCAAAGAGCCAACGAGCAAAAATGACTAATAAAAAATACAATACATCGGAGACACACAGGGTGTATCAACGGAAATGATCAATATACAGAGGATGACAGGAAAGATCATTCGAAGCAAGAAAGTGTAGTAAAATAGGCTGCAAAATGCGTAAGTTAAGAGATACGAGTCATTGTTCAGCGGAAGAGACGTGCTTTGCAGCAGCGAAGATAAAAATGTGCTCACACCATATGCATTTTAGACCCCACGTTTATTATACTCATTTGTTTGGAACGATAGTTCCTGTGATATCCGTGAATGCTGACCATTCCTCCTGGGACACCCTGTAGAACGGTTTAGCACACATTAGGTCACAAGCCGTTGCTGAAAATTGTAACTGAAGGAACGACGGAAGGAAAGAATCGCAAGTGTAGTCCTCGATATGACTGCCTAAGGCAGATCGTTGAAGTTGTGATGTTCAGCCTTATGCTGAAATGAGGAGAAATGGAGTCGCTTTCTCTTCATTTCTTCAAACTGCTGCATATCCTCTCTTCCAGGAGTACTTGTCCCGCAAGAGAACTTCTGTGAAGTTTGGAAAGCAGGAGAAGAGAAAATGGACGGTCTTGAGCAGTTCAAAAGGCCCGCGTAAACGATCGAACGTGTTTGACAAAATGGCTCTTATCTAGTCACGGGTTTGTCAAGCAAGTCGGTACACGTTCAAACAATGTTTGTCAGTTTAACCTCACTTCCAAGCAGACGCTATTCGTGTATGTGTGTATTTTAACAATGAGAACGTCCACAAATGCAGGCAAAGCAGTCCTGGCACTAACTTTGGCACAGAGTTGAAAGAAGAAGAAGAAGAAGAAGAAGAAGAAAACGAGACTATGGTTCAGGGAATGGCTTACAGAGGTTTACCCATGAAAATCTGCTAAAGGAAATATTACTCTCAGAACCAGATGATAACAGCAACTTTCTGCGAATAGACAATGAAGCTACTGAAAACTTGTTAAGGCCCTCCTAAAAGAGCAAATTTGTCGCTCAAGCTGGGTCTTATGTAGTCACAGGTGTGTGTAACCGTACCAAGTAAGCTTCTTAGCTTAACCTTACTTTTGAAGCCGACGCTTTTCATGTATGCTGAATTATGGCACCGGTGGGGACGGCTACAATTGCAGATAAAGCCTTTTTAACATTGCCTCTAGCACTGTTTTCAAAGAAGAAGAAAACAAGACGCAGGTCCACGGAATGGTTTAAAACGAGCAATATACAACTGAAAAACCCGTTATCGGAAATGTTACACTCAGAAACTGATGATTACAACTACTTTCTGCGGATGGACAGTGAAGCGTTTAATAACTTGATCAGAGTTATCTCACACTGAAAAAGATGACACGAACACGGAAATGTATTCTCATCTACTTGTCTTCTAACGACAGTTCATTAAAATACCACAACAATCCATAACTTCTTCATGCGTAATACACTGAAGAGACAAAGAAACTATTACACCTGCCTAATACCGTGTTGGGCCGCTCGGAGCACGCAGAAGCATAGCAACACGACGTGGCATGGACTCAACTAATGTCTGCTGGAGGAATTGACACCATGAATCCTACGGGGCAGTCCATAATTCCGTTAGAGTACGAGGGGGTTGAGATCTCTTCTGAACAGCAAGTTGCAAGGCATCAGCCCAGATACGCTCGATAATGTTCATGTCTGGGGAGTTTGTTGGCCAACGGAAGTGTTTAAACACAGAACAGTGTTCCTGGCGCCACTATGTATAATTCTGGACGTGTGGGGTATCGCTTTGTCCTGCTGGTATTGCCCAAGTCCGTCGGAACACACAATGGACATGAATGGATGTAGGTGATCAGGCAGGATGTTTACGTAGTTGTCCCCTGTCAGAGTCGTATCTAGACGTATCAGGTGTTCCATATCACTCGAACTGCACACGCCCCACATCTTTACAGAGCCTCCACCATCTGTAACAGTACCCTGGTGACATGCAGGGTCCCTGTATTCACGAGGTTGTCTCCATGCCGTACACGTCCACTCGCTCGATACAATTTGAAACGAGACTCGTCCGACCAGGCAACATGTTTCCAGTCATCAACAGTCCTACGTCACTGTTGACGGGTACAGGCGAGACGTAAAGCTTTGTGTCGTGCAGTCATAAAGGCTACACGAGTGGGCCTTAGGCTCCGAAAGCCCATATCGATCATGTTTCGTTGAATGGTTCGCACGCTGACACTTGTTGATGGTCCAGTATTGAAATCTGTAGCAGTTTGCGGAACGGTTGCACGTCTGTCAAGCTGAACAATTCTCTTCAATCGTCGTTGGTCCCGTTCTTGCAGGATCTTTTTCCGGCCGCAGCGATGTCTGAGATTTGATGTTTTATCGGTTTCCTGATATTCACGACACACTCGTGAAATGGTCGTACGGGAAAATCCCCACATCATCGCTACCTCGGAGATGCTGTGTTCCATCGCTCGTGCGCCGACTATAACACCACGTTCAAACTCACTTAAATATTGATAACCAGCCACTGTAGCATCAGTAGCCGATCTAACAACTGCGCCAACCACTTGTCTTATATAGGCGCTGACGAGCGCAGAGCCATATTCCGCCTGTTTAAATATCTCAGTATTTGAATACGCATGCCTATACCGGTTTCTTTGACGCTTCAGCATATTTCCGTTATTATATGTTCTTATTATGATAGGCACTTTGCTTGACACGTAAGAAATGTTTTCAGAAATTTAATGATTCGGCCATTCTTATACTTCACTCGAATATTTTTGGAAATGTAATTACTTTTGTTTTAAAAGCAAAGATATTGAAGATTCTTGCCATTTGTGGCTCCGGTGTGGCAATAGTTGTGGACTTACAATCTTTCCTACAGAGAAACTGTTTTATTGTTTTTTGACGGTTTATTACGATGTCTGTGCGTTTTTCCCTTTAGTTACAGGTGTGGTAGCTTATTTCGTACGTTAAATAATGTACATATCACATTCCATGCAGGTTTCCTACGTTCCACATTCACTTATTTGGCTGGAAGTGTAGCGTACTAAACTTCGCGTTGTTGGTTTGATATATGGCGTCTTTCTGCAGAAAGTTGATCATCTAGTGTTGTTGTTGTTGTTGTTGTGGTCTTCAGCAACAACAACACTAGATGATCAACTGGCAATTTTTAGTTATTAAAGGAAAATGGAATTATTTATTAAGTATCTGGACTTTACAAGGGGATCGTAGAGAAACTGTTGCATGATTTACAGTTTCATCCCTCCCAAGGATCTTTAGAAACAAAACCATCACAAATGTGGGATCATTTTTAGTTGTAGATTTTTATGACTCTACACGCGCTTCCCTATTGTAAAAACTATATTGTAAATCAATACAAACGTTAGTACTAGCACTCATCCGATATCGTACTCAGAAGTGTCACTTGCTGGTCGCTTGGCGCGCTGGTAACAAAAGCCAGACGGAGCATCGCGACTGTATTGTTATACTGTAATAGAGTAATGTTTTGGAACTGTAATAGAACAAAAAATGCTTCTAAGAGTTAAAACGTGAAGGAATCCATTTACAAAGATATATAATAGTTCAAAGGTAATTGCTGTTAATTCTTCAACAATTGTATACAAATACAGGCAGCTTCATTAATATGACTTAACTGGTAGTGAAGTAATGGGTGACGTAACTGAGATCTTTTAAAGTCCAACGAAAAATTGTAGAATGACCGTTTCCTGCTCTTTCTGAAGACATGAAACGCCGATAGGGATACCAGAAACAAAACTGCTGTAAACTGACACACGTTGAAAATAAATCTGTCTACTGGTCGTTTCCACTACAGTAACCTTGGAAGGTAATTTTTATGCCATTAAGCGAACTCGTGCAATCAAATGTATTGTTTCATTGTTAGAAATAGCAAAATACACAGGCAAGGAGTTGTAAGGTCTGTACGTCGGTCTGAAGTAGTGAGAAGTGTCGTTCAGGCGTCGGAACCCATACAAAACGTACACGTGAACCAGTTCAGAGGTATTCGAAGACAAATTTGGCACTATGGTAAAAATACTGCACTCGTATCCAGAACAAACAGAATTAAAATCTCGGGGAGGCATCCTGTTTTAATGTTATAATGTTTCCCTTGACCACATCATAGTGAATGCAGGCCTTTCACGTTTCTTCTCCAAGTGAGTAGTTCCCTCTCTGATGATATTCGCATCGATGGGTATTAAACTATCACCACGCTCTAAAGAAAAACCGGACTACAATCTCACTGATATCAGGTCACTGATATCATATCAGTATTTCACCAAATATTTTTAACTTTTGTGAAATTGTCTTCTTACTGCCGAAGAGTGTCATGTAAAACGGCAATTCGGAAAATAACTTACATTTGGTTGTTAAGTTGAAAATGGTTCAAATGGTTCTAATCACTATGGAATTTAACATCTGAGGTCATCAGTCCCCTAGACTCAGAACTACTTAAACCTAAGTAATCTAAGAACATCACACACATCCATGCCCGAGGCAGGATTCGAACCTGCGACCTAGCAGCAGCGCGGTTCCGGACTGAAGAGCCTAGAACAGTTCGGTCACAGCGGCCGGCGGTTATAAGTAAACGCTAACGCACATGACATCATTTTACTATGAACATATAAAAACCACACAGGATAGAGTAGCATGGAGAGCTGCATCAAACCAGTCTCAGGACTGAAGACCACAACAACAAACAACATATAAAAACCAGCAACCTTAAGTCATTTAGCAAAACAATTTTTCGGGACAATAAGGTACTTAAACCCCAAAGTAGCGTTTTTCTGTACACCTTGCCGTAAAATCCTAACGCTTACGTCCATAAACAAGATTCGAAGACATCAGTAAGCTCCTCAAAGTTTGTGAAACGTTGTGAGACAGCGTTTTTTTTTTTTTTCATATTAGGGAAGAGCAGTAATCACTAGGAGTACAGTCACGGATATACAGAACAATTTCAAACACGAGTTACAGAAATTTTGTGGGAGGATGTAAACGATCCTTGCCTTGCATTTGCTTTAAATTTTGCTCTTAAAAGCTTGTTTTTACAATTTTGTTTTACATCGTTGAATTTTATAGACAAAACTGTCTGGACCACGTTTTATTAACTATTAATATAACGTGATCTAGACAGTTTTGTTTATAAAATAACAAAACAAGATCAACAACGTCTCCTGTGACACAATGGCGCCTTTCTGTGATCGTAAACTGACTTTATGTTTCGTTCAGTGAACTGAAATGTGTGTGTACGTGCTTCCTGTCCTAACAGACGTAGACCGTTTCCTACTTCGTAGAAACTTCTGTCGCCATTTAATAATTACCATACGATATTGCAGGGCCTGTGTTATTCTAATTACGATGCAACGTTCCTTTGGACATGCATGCATGTCCAGGAACTTTTTATCGTAATCAGAATAACACAGACACTGCAATGTATCATTTATCTGCCGATACCGGGCAAGCGCCATTCAAGCACATAGTCTGACCTGTGCGGGAATATACAAAATCGATGTACGAGCGCAAGTGGTAGACGCATGGATGACGACATGTAGAAGTTTGGGTCTAGCATTTGGTAGTACACGGATAGCCAAAAGGCAAGGCGACTGAAGTGGGAAATCCGGGTTCGAGTCCCGGTCTGCACAAATTTTCGTTGTCGTCATTCCATCCTACAGCTGATGGTATCCTTATTCGCAATTGCCAATTCATTTAATAAGTTTCCGTGATAAATAGATGTGCGCCCATGTGGTTCTGTCCCGACGTTCTCATGTCCATGTTACATCACGTGTAAAAGTGTGATGAAGAAAATTAGCTACTTTGTTTGCGTACCGTAGCAGAACCTGAGGGCCAGGCACGTTCTGTGGGTCTTACGGAGCTCAGGAGGAAACTTAGGCGTCAAACTAGTATAAAACTTGAGGCACTGTCATCCACAAAACGGTTTGACAGCAGCAAAATGGTCCAAATGGCTCTAAGAACTATGGGACTTAACATCTGAGGTCATCAGTCCCCTAGACCTAGAACTACTTTAACCTAACTAACCTAAGGACATCACACACATCCATGCCCGAGGCAGGATTCGAACCTACGACCGCTGCAGCAGCGCGGTTCCGGACTGAAGCGCCTAGAACCGCTCGGCCACAACGGCCGGTTGACAACAGCACCTTCTGTACAAATTCATTGGTGATTAGAAACGGCAGTCCACTCCGTGGGTGATCGGTTTCAAATGTGTGTAACTGGATTACTACATATCAATAGCTACAATTGCTATCTTACACGGAGACCTTACAATCTGGTGCTCTTCGATTTTCTTCATATTTGTACTGGTTTCGAATCTCAGTACACAGACATCGATTTCCGAAAGCAGTACGACGCAATGCTAGATTTAAAAAAATCGCCGTTGAATATTATTAATTGGATAAAATGCGAATATTCAAAATACATTAAAATTTGATACAAAAATGCGAAATATCAAACAGAAAATAAAACATTCTTCTTTCATTTTTAGAGATCGAAGAGTATTACTGATATCTTATTTAACAATAAGGCAATTCTATATCGATTTTTAATTTATTTCCTTGCGGCCAGAGACTAAAAATAAACGGGGATTATTTTTATTAAGAAATTATGATTCAATACTTATTAATTACTACTTATATCCGGTAATAGATACTGAATTTTAATAAGCGTAAAAAAATGTTGCCCCTACCGAGAATCGAACCAAGGACTTCATGCATTCATCTATCATCGATTCTCTTCATACGGCGGAAATTTCTGCACTTAACAGCCACAGAAACTTTCAAACCTTCACGGGAGATTTCTTAATTCACGCACGCGCACAGGCGCGCTCGTTTACTGTATTGCCTTGAACATTACTGATTATATTGCTTGACTACTTGTTCAAAAATCATGATACATATTATCTACTGGTGCTAAAATTAATGAAATAAGATTGTATTACACGCTATCTATGCGTATCACAAGAAAGTAAAATAATACGTTTAAAAAGTGCGAGTACGCACTGCTTTACGGGCCCAACCTGGCCTGTCTCACAGAGCTGCAGACATCGTCTGTCACGTCATGTATACTGCACATATCGCTAGATGATTCACGCCGATGTAATCGATCAAGCTGCTGTCTAACCCGTCCGTGACTTACGCAGAGGCAGACTGCTGCCACGAGACAGTTCCTGCGATACGCGCCTGCGTCACACTACGATCGTTACCGAACGGAATGTTCGGGACTATTTCCGCATGCTGCAGTCCCTTACATTGGTTTGAAATACGCAGTTTGCTGTTCCAAATGACTAACTCGTTGACGCGCATGCCGGAGTAGGTTTACGTGTCGAACATGGTCACATTTTTCTGTCCCACAAAACCGAGCCGCGGATTCCAAGACGGCTATGCACAACAAATGGCTAAAATTTTTACGATATATTTGTAAGATCTCCCACAACTTTGAAAATTTTCTTCATATCTTTATCCTTTTCCGAGAGACAGAGGTTCGGTGTTACCCTACTTGTAGACGTAAAATACGCACATAAAATCCGGTGTGAGGCGAGAAGGTAGTTTATAACGTAACATAGCACGGAAAATTATGCTATAAAGTGTCTCCGTTACCATCTGACAACCCCACGCTGAAGTGTGTGTATTGTGGATTGAACCGGGGACCTAGAAACGACGGAGAGACTTCGTCCCGCCGTAGCCCTCAGTGGTTCACAACCCCACCACAGGCCACAGCAGTCCACCCACCCCACCGCCGCCCCACACCGAACCCGGGGTTCGCACAACGCTAGTGCACGCACAAGTGTTTCAGCTCATCAGTCATCATACATTGCTCAATATGGAGCTCCACAGCTGACCATCCCTACGTGTTCACATGTTGAACCAACGACGTCGTCAGTTAAAATAGCAGTGAGAACGGGACCATCGGGATTCGACCGTCGCTCAATGGAAACGTGCCGCTCTTCGCGTGAAACATTTCTGCTACGCTAGATTGCTGGTCGTCTCCACAAACGCCATCATCGAGGTGAACGGAGGCTCGAAACGGGCAGCACGTCACAGACGCAGGCTGGTGGGAGCAGCATTATGCTATGGGAAACATTCTCCTGCGCTTGCATGGGACCTGTGATAGCAATTGAAGACACGCTGACAGCTGCGAACCACCTTAATCCCGTCATGCTTGATATCTTTCCCGACGGTGATTTCATCTTTCAGCAGTATAATTGTCCGTGTCTAGGAGCCAGAACCATGCTGCAGTGATTTGAGGAGCATTATAGTGAATTCACGTTGATGCCTTGGCGACCAAATCCGCCTGATGTAAATGCTGTGGCACCCATGTGGGTCGCCATCGGAGGCCATCACCGCATACGCAGATCATCGGCCCGTTATTTACGCGAATTACATGACTTGTGCGTAGACATCTAATGCCACATACCTCCGCAAACCTACCAAACTGTCGGATCTCTGACACGCAGATTCAGTTATATATTTCGTTCCAAAGATGGACAAACAAGCTATTAAGCAGGTAGTCATAATGTTTTGGCTAATCAGTGTAGTTGACAGTGACACAACAGTGCTAGGAAAGGAATGAAGGAGACGGTACCAGTGGGAGAGGGATAAAATGACGGAGGAAGTGGACGTGGGTGACAGCCAGTGATGATGAGACTCAGCGCCCACGATAATGATAACGAGGAAGAGAGGAAGAGACAGCACGAATGGAAAGGTTTGAATGAGGTTGTGTGTGTGTGTGTGTGTGTGTGTGTGTGTGTGTGAGAGAGAGAGAGAGAGAGAGAGAGAGAGAGAGAGAGAGAGAGGAGAGTGAGAGGAGACTGTAGTAGCAGGTCAGAAGAGCCTGTGGCGACAATGGCAATGAGTTGGGCTTAATGAGTGAGTGAGAAAAGGGCAGATGGGAGTGGATGGGTATGAGAGACTTGGCACCGATTGACTAGTGAGTGTGAGCGAGTTACAGTTAGGGGAGCTTGTGGAAGTGAGACGTCATTTCAAGCTGAAAAGGGTACGGATATGTTTACATGCTGAAACTTGGGGGATTTTTTTTTAAACAAGCTGAAGAAGGTAGAATGAGGCTGCTGGTATCCCACTTTTCACTCAAGAGTCTTTTAAACAGGACCATATTCACCTTTCTCTGCTTTGACAGGAGCATTTTTCCACCGGTGCATACTGACCGAAGCTATATATTGGTGTACTGGAAATATCACGAAGTATCCTCTTTTACTTCCAGTATACAATCGGAATCCCTATCGTATGTCCTCTGACATGGTTTTCGTACGAATGAAGTGTTTCGCTAATAGTGAGTTGGTCCACTTGGAACGCAATACAAAAGCGATTCTGCGTGGCACAGGATACGTGCACTTGGCTGGTTTCTGGAAGTATGTGGCAGCAGAAGGTTACGCAGAGATCACGTAATTCCCGTAAATTACGAGGCGGGGGTTCGTGGGCCCATAGCGTCCCAGTTAAGTTTCATCGGGTTCAGATGAGGATAATTTGGTGGTCGAGACATCAACATGATTTCAGCACGATTCTGACCTTGTGTCATAAAGTTAGCACGCTGGAAGATGCCACCGCTGTCGAGGATGAAATAAAGCATAAAGAAATGCAAGTGGTCCGCAACAATACACATCTAGTCCACAACTGTCATGTGAGCTTCAATTACTACGACAGGTCCTATGGAACCACCGGTAAATGTCCCGCAAAACGTAATATCCACCGTCGGTCTGCATGCATGGCGCCATACATGTTTCGATCAGAGTTTCGTCTGGACGGCGATGTAGCCGGGCACGTCCATCAACCAGGTGAACAAGGACATGATTCATCTTAAAAAGGCGACACGTTTCCATTAATTCACGGTCGAACAACCACGATCCTGTGAAAATTGCACTCGCTGGATGAAAATGGGAACACATACGGGTCGCCTGCTGCAAAGCCCCATGTTCACTAACATGAGCGGTATGCTCCGTAACACTTTTGCTTGCATACGCACTGTACCTGTCGTCAGATCTGCCACAGACCGCCGCCCATCCTGCTGTACACAGCGGACAAGCCTCCGACCACTCAACCATTCTCCAAAGATGGTCACGACAATAGTACGCGAAGAGCCGACCACTTTCGCCGTTTCCTAGATCCTCGATTCCAGGTGCTAGCCCATACCACTCAGTGCTTTGCCAAAGTCGCTTATGCCAGTGGATTCTCCACCTCCGGTCTCCATCGTCGCTAGAATGATTCCCCATTCGTTTCTGATACGCTTACGTTCTTTCCTTACCGCGTGATATGCCTGCAACGCCTCCAGGCGGAATTCAATCTTTCGGTGGACAGTGGTCATAGTCTTTTGGCTCATGAGTGTCTACTGAGTATGTAGCAGCTTCGGAGACCGTAGTGCCTGACTAAATACGTTTCTTGGACGAACTAAGTGCTCAGGTAAAATACCAAACTCACTAGAATCATACTAGTTCTCTTTTAACAGCTAATATCTCTGGTGTCTTTCTGTTTCTCTAGCCCTCACTCAAATCTTTACTTGAAGATCAGAGCCCGAAAGAACATTCTGATCTATTCAACTGAATACCAGTACCTCTGTTATATTTGCGAATGCACCTTTCGTTCTGTGTGAATTCTCTCGCAAGTGTCTTATCCGTATGAATTTTACTCGTATCTTGGATTCCAATATCATCAAGATACATATCAGTACGACACGTTATTCCACTCAAGGCTTTCATGAAAAAGTTTTGTGTACTTATCTCCTTCTACGATTTTGACAGTTGTTCTCCTTATCACGTCTTACGACTAACCAAGTAATTAGAACGATATCATATTTAGTTCTGGCTCTTACTAGTACAGACATGTTTACAGCACCAGAAAATATACAAAGACGCACCACGAAGGAACTTTTCGAATGAGACATGTGTGCTGTACATGTACAGACATACAAATGATTACAATTTCAGAAAAATTAGGTGATTTATTCAAGAGAAAAAACTTTACACATTGAGCAAGTCACTAGCGCGTAGGTCCACCTCCGGCCCCTATGCAGGCAGTTATTCGGCTCGGCATTGATTGATGGAGCTGTTGGGTGTCCTCCTGAGTGATATTGTGTCAAATTCTGTCCAATTGGCGGGCGCCATAGATCGTCAAAATCCCGAGCTAGTTGGAGGGCCTTGCCCGCAATGATACACATGTTCTTAGTTTGGGAGAGATCTGGCTTTCTGGCCAAGGTAGGGTTTGGCAAGCACGAAGACAAGCAGTAGAAACTCTCGCCGTGAGCGAGCGTGTATTATCTTGTTGCTCGTAAGCCCAGGATGGCTCGCTGTGAAGGGCAGCAAAACAGGGCGTAGAATATCGCCGACATACCACTGTGCTCTAAGGGTGCCCAACGGGTTCTCCTACGAAATGAAGGGGCAACCCGGACCATCACTCCCAATTGTCGGCCCGTATGGCGGGAGGCAGCCAAATTGCTATCCCACTACTATTCAGGACGTCTTCAGAAACGTCTTCGGCCCAGAATCTCACTGACTCCCGATGACCAGCGAAGAAGTTTGTGGCGGAAATCCCCCCCGCCCTGACAGCACTACGATACAAATCCCGACAAGCACGAGTGATGATGTGCCACTTCATTTCATAGCAGGCCCCTTTGGTTGTCATCTGCGGCGTCATTATAGGATAGCGGTATGTCGCCGATATTCCAGGCCGAGTTTTGTTGCCCTTCATGGCAAGCCATGCTGTGATAACATTTCAGTAGGATAATGTCCTTCTGCACACGGTGAGTTGACTGCTCGTCTTCGAGCTTGCCAAACCCCACCTAGGCCAGCAGGGTTGTCGAATCTCTCCCCAATTGAGAACGTTTGGAGCATTATGGGCAAGGTCCTCCAATCAGCTCGGGATTTTGACGATCTAACACGCCAATTAGACAGAATTTGGCACGATATCCCTCAGACGGACATCCAACAAGTCTACCAATCAATTTGACACCGAATAACTGCTTTCGTAAGGGTTGGAGGTGAACAAAAGCATTATTGACTCTTTCAATTTCTGAGGCCCTTTCTCTTGAATATGTCATCAAATGTCTCTGAAATTGTTATAATTTGTTTGTCTATACATGTACATCACATCTAGAGAGTTCCGTCCTATTCCGATAATTCCTTCGTGATGCGTCTTTCTTTTCTTCTTCTTCTTCTTCGAGAGTATGATGACGCAGCCGGCCGAAGTGGCCGTGCGGTTAAAGGCGCTGCAGTCTGGAACCGCAAGACCGCTACGGTTGCAGGTTCGAATCCTGCCTCAGGCATGGATGTTTGTGATGTCCTTAGGTTAGTTAGGTTTAACTAGTTCTAAGTTCTAGGGGACTAATGACCTCAGCAGTTGAGTCCCATAGTGCTCAGAGCCATTTGAACCATTTTTTTATGATGACGCAAGACAATGTTGTAAAAGCACATTTCTGTTGAGTAGTGTGGAAGAAATTTCTCTGATGTGTTACTATATCAAGAAGTACGTTCTGAGGAATCTAACCGAGTTTAGCAGAAATGAGATTATCGATAAAAAGTGCGTTTGTCTATTACAGTGTGGCTCACTCCTTCTTTACTGATCCTTGTACAATACCTGAAAACATCTCTTCATTTTTAACATATACTAGAATCTTTGCAAAGTTGATTGGAAGATGAAATTTTTAGGGCAAATAATAGCTGCCGAGATCTACTTCGGCGTGGTCGTGGTGGGGTGATACACTCCCCACCTCCCTCCGATCAGACAACCGTTTCATCCAGCCACATACAGAGCGACTTAACAATATCAGTTAGAATCAGAAATACGTGTAACTTCGCATTTTTCATACACAGTCAGAATATAACGTCACGGTAAGTGCCGCAAGACAGGCACAGGCACTACGCCGTATAGTGGTTTGTGGAGTAGATGTAGACTAGGGTTTGAACATACACTGAGGTGATAAAAGTCATGGGATACCTTCTACTGTCGTGTTGGACCTCTTTTTGTCTGGCGTAGTGCAGTAACTCGCCATGGCATGGACTCAACAAGTTGCTGGAAGTCCCCTGCAGAAATATTGAGCCATGCTGCCTCTACAGCCGTCGGTAATTGCAAAACGCTGACCTCTCGATTGTGTCCCATAAATGTTACAACAGGATTCGTGTCGGGCGATGTGGGTAACCAAATCATTCACTCGAATTATCCAGAATGTTCTGGAAATCAATCGCGAACAACTGTGGCCCAGTGACATGACATTGTTGTTTGGAACATGGAGTCCCTGAATGGCTGCAAATTGTCTCTAACCAGCCGAACATAATCTTTCCCAGTCAATGATCGGTTCAGCTGGACCAGAGGACCCTGGCCATTCCTTGGAAACACAGCCCACATCATTATACCGCCTCCACCAGCTTGCACAGAGCCTTGTTGACAACTTGGGTTCATGACTTCGTGAGGACTGTGCCGCACTCGAACCATACCATCAGTACTTAACAACTGAAATCGGGACTCGCCTGATCAGAGCGCGGTTTTACAGCCGTCTAGGGTCCAACCGACAAAGGTCAAGGTCACGAGGCCAGGAGACACTGTAGGCGGTATCGTGCTGTTAGCAAAGGCACGCATCGGTCGTCTGCTGTCAGAGCCCATTAACGCCAAATTTCGTCGCACTATCCAAACGCATACGTTCGTCGTACGTCCCATTCTGATTTCTGCGGTTATTTCACGCAGTGTTGCTTGTCTGTTAGCACTAACTCTACGCAAACGCCGCTGCTCTCGGTCATTACGTGACGGCCGTCGGCCACTGCATGTCTGTGGTGAGAGGTAATGCCTGAAATTTGGTATTCTCGGCACACTCTTGACATTATGGACCTCAGAATATTGAATTCATTAACAATTTCCGAAACGGAATGCCCCATGCATATAGCTCCAACTACCAGTCCGCGTTCTCAGACTGTTAATTCCCGTCGTGCGGCCATAAACACGTCAGAAACTTTTCCCATGAATCATCTGATTACAAATGACAGCTCCGCCAATGCACTGCCCTTTTATACCTTGTGTATGCGATACTACTGGCATCTGTACATTCGCATATCGCCATGACTTCTGCCATATCCGTGTATTGTAACATAACCGGTACTATTCAGTACTTGGTTTTTGGTTTTCTGATAATTAGTAAGTTTCCAGAACGAAATCTTCACTTTGCAGCGGAGTGTGCGTTGATACAAAACTCCCTGGCAGATTAAAACTGTGTGCCCGACCCACACTCGAACTCAGGACATTTGCCTTTCGCGGGCAAATGTTCTACCAACTGTGCTACCCAAGCACGACTCACGAGCCATCCTCACAGCTTTAGTTCCGCTAGTACCTCGTCTCCTACAACTAGTAAGTTTACACGCTGCGTCTATCATTGCTTAATCACATGTAGATCGACGGAAATGATTTGCTTATTCTCCATCGACCGATGCATGGAACACCAGAACAGTGTTTATTATTACAGAAACCTCTTCCTCTCGACTTTTTCCGCTGAAGCTGCAGCCTTGCACTGTTTCTTGTCACCTACCGTGCGGATGTCAGATGGTTCCATGAGGGGTACTATACTTAGTACAGAACACATTCTCCGCATATTACATTTTTATTCAATCTTATGTCTAGCGTTGAAGGTGGTTCAATAAAGTTGAATAATCACAGGATATAAATTAATATTTTCCTTCTCTGTGGAGCCCTCAACTACGGTACATTACGTCAAACGCTCGGTTTCTCTGCAGGCCACCGCTCCACTGCACTAAGATTCATGTTGTTATAACTTTGAATTTAGCTTCGCGGATCTTCGCAGACTCTCATGGGTGACTGTTTCACAATACAATACTGTATATACAGGATGAGTCAAAAAGGGCTTTACAACTGTGGAACAATACAGAAATTTATTGAAAAAACTTACAGAATCGGTAAATGTGCCATTTTGTAGCTGTGCCAATTTGTAGCAAACAACTTCGAATTTCACATAAAAGTGTCAAGTGTTAGTTCGATTCGATGTGATTAGCATTTGTGATGCAGCAAACATCCCACCGGAATCAATTTCTTCCCACACTTGTTGCAGCACATCGCGCTTAACATGTGCTACGGCAGCGACGATTCGATTTTTCAGGTCGTCTAAATTGTTTGGTAGGGGAGGAACATACACGGTCTTCAATGAAACCCAGAGAAATAAATCCAGTGGTGTCAAGTCTGGAGAGCCAGAACGCGATTGGCCCTTCACGGCCAGTCCAACGACCAGGGAAGCGATTATCGAGGAAATGAGGTGGCGCACCGTATTGCTGGTAGTAAACTTCCCATCTCGCTGATCTTCATCGATCTGTGGAATTAAAAAGTAGTTGTTCGACATAATCAACGCGCGACCGACCTGGTGATTTGTCAGGTAGAGTGAACAACTCGTCTCAACAAAGTTATGTACCAAGAGTGAATTGGAGGCCTGCTTAGAGGTTCTTCAGCGTATTCGGTGCGAAATTTACACCGAGCAATTGTTGCAGAGTTCGTTTCATGAACCCAAAACACACAGCGGGCACGCTCCGCATCAGTGCAAGAAACCATCTGAACTGTGCACTACGCAGGCGTTTCTGGTGGAGGAATGTAGTGCTGATGCAGTACGTGAACCTAGCTTGCTACAAAATGTCACTGCTACAAATTCTATAAGCTATCTTAATAAATTTCTATATCATACCGAAGTTGTAAAGTCCTTTTTGACTCAATCTGTATTATGGATTTATTAAATAAGAATATATTCATGTCCTTAGCCGTTCCGAGGCTGAGGCTACTGCATACGTTACCATCAGCTCTTGCTTCTCTTAACGCAAATTACCACGCGGGCCATCTACTACCCCGGCCATCGCTACCTATAGCTGCCATGGCAACGGTACATAGTCCGGTGCGCAATTTCTAAATAACTCGGTTGCTCGCGCAGAAGGTGATTTGATCCAGTACAACTTCTAATAAAAATGTCCGGGAAAGCACATGTCGTTTGTGATGGGAACTTCACAGTATCACCTTCTAATTATTGACTGACAGCCACACAGGACACCAAGTTATGGTACAAACAAACGCTCCACATTAGTAATAACTGTTTTCACATGAACTTTCCAGTGATTTTTTCAGTGGCTTGTAATTTCGGCACAAAGTAGATGATGGTATACCAAAAGGTTCTGTTTCGGTCCCATTCCTCTTTAATTTGTATACAAACGACCTTCAGCAATAAAAAAATTTAAAAATCCAGTAAATGTGTTTTCACAGCTGTTATTGCTTTCATCGCTCAAGCCCGAAAGTTTTTGGGAAGCTGAAGTAACACGAACATCAGACACAAAGATGTTGAATGACTACTTCAAACGTAAGTATCTCCGACCAAATCGTCATAAAAACGTCGCATCAACTTTGTAGCTACGGAACAAGCAAGCAAACTACAAACCTAACTTCTTCACATTTGGAAAACTGACTCTCCAATACTGCAATACTTCAAAATGCCTAGGTGTGGGCCTAGAGAGATCACTGACCTACAAAATCCGTCTCCGGAGTGTGAAAGCTAACATCAAAACTCGAAACAATATAGTCCAGAAGTTAACAGGTACCGCCTGCGGTGCCATTGTGACAGTCCTTAGATTCTCAGCCTTAGATCTTCTATACTCAGTCGCAGAATACTGCTGTTATACCTCTCATAAAAACTGCTCGTTTCCAGTGCAGCTGGTCTGTAGCAGAGCAGCCTGGAGGAGGGACCTAAGTCAGTCTGCTGTGTACACATCTAGCTGGCTATGACATTCTGTGAGGCAGCAACACCCTTTGTGGAAACTCTGATGGTGTTGGGGCCGCACGTCATCGATCAACATCTTCACGACTACCTTGCAACTCACACATAAGTGCTCTCGCGAAAATAACAGACAGCTCAGTTAAGGAATGCACCTCATCATAAAAAGGTGACAGTCACTTCTGAGCGCATGTACTAGAATAAAACAACAACCTATAGTTACCAATTCGTTCTTCATTTTCATTATCAGAAAATCAGTGGCTGAGGTCTAGAAAATCATCATGGCTCACAGGTATCTGCAGAACAGCCATTTAAACATGCAACATACCTGTAACAATCAGTGGCAGGAGCAGACTTCCTTGTTGCATCACCAACTAATTCAAACTCAATGGGGGGAAGAGTCCAAATTTATACATCGTATCACGTTTAAATGTTCCCCTAAATCATTCAAAGTGACAACGAAAGACATTCATAATTTCTCTGCAAAAGCTCCTGACTATTTTCATACCTAGTGTGTGAACCCATTATGAACTTAATATCGTACGTAATGTTTCGAAACGTATAGATTTGTTGTAAATAGTTGTTTAGTGTTTTCTCCTCTCACCACACAATAAATTAAACTGTAGCATACTTGTAACAAGTGCTAGGTTAATGAAGCATAGCGCTCGAGACACGATTGTTTTTAGTTAAAGAGCAAAATTATCGTTTTCGCCGTTTACTATGAGCTGCACATTGCAAAGCTATGATACTCCTCTACAGAGGTACGACTGAGCCATCTATGAGAGCAACTTGTGATAATACTTTGACGTAAGTAATCGCGTCATGTAACTCTCGTCCATTATTTCGGCTGATCTTATCTAGCATATCATCAACATAAATATTTCAGATAAAGTCATTTAGCACTCGCCATACTAATGACTATACTGTATGGCTATGACAGCGAGTTGTCAGTCTAGTAAAATGTGACGTGAACGGGGCCTGGGCGCTACAGCAGCTGTCGATGTACTCTATAGAAAGGATTGAAAAAATACAGTTCCATTTTTTACACATGGAACTATGGGCCAGTTTCCCGGCGCCAAGTTCTAGAGCTGCGCAATACTGGAGCAGTATGGAGTCCCGTAACGCATGCGCGACGAAGTCCACTATGCTGGCGAGTTCAGTCGCTCACATTCCGTAAATCGATAAAGCAAGGCTGACGATTAACTGCCCCACTGACACCGTGGCACTAGGTCAACGAGCCTGCCGCCACTATCGATTCATTCTGGCTCAGACCGAAAGAGTATACTGCAGAGAGAGCACGCACGCCGTGACTGTTAAAATTACATTCAAAGAGAATTCGGGATTGTTTACGTTGCAGTCTCGCTGCTGGCACGAAACTGCCCGCCGAGAGAACGGAAGTTCGTTCATATCACTAGTGGAGTGCATTATTGCAGGGGTGTGAAGCGAAAACGGTATTCTCTGAATTGTCTGACGACAGTAAACAATAATTCATTCATGACAAGTAAGGAGTTACTAACAAGGAGGAAGGAGAAGAGGTATGCAGTGCGCCCTTTGAATGCTGAATGTCCACACTCTAGATACTTTATTTGTTCTACATACAGCTCGACATTTTGCCGAGCATTTTTTCCGGCAGTTACGAATTTCCAGTTAATTTTAAATATTTTTCAACCAGAAATAGTTAAACATATTAATGCTTATTACCCATCATTATGCCATTTCCTTGGAAGAGCGAGGAGTAGGTCTACTCACTCTACATTAAAAATAATGTTCCAATGGCCGTTATTTTTACAGATTTTTATTTAGGCTACCAATTTCGACACCTCAGTAGAGTCATCTGCAGATCCTGTAGCATGAACGACTGAAAACATCCAGTTGTGCACGTATGTAACAAGGAACCAATATTTGCGCCTGGTTTCCGTAGACGACTTCACGAGCAATGTGTGTTTGGAAATTTGTGGATGAGACCAAACTGCTGCGGTCATCGTTCCCTACGCTTACACACTACTTAATCTAACTTACTTACGCTAAGGCAAACACACACACCCATGCCCGAAGGAGGACTCGAATCTCCGACGCTGGGCAGCCGCGCGAACCGTGGCAAGGTGCCATAAACCACGCGGCTACCCCGCGCGGCGTAATGTGTTCTCCACACATCAGAGTGTGCGACTGATGCTTTCTGTCGTTCATGTTACTGGGCCTGAATATGACTAATGAGGAGTCGAAACTGGTGGCATAAATGAAAATGTATAAAAATAACGGCTGTTGGAATATTATATTTACAATTCATCGACCAGCCGCAGTCCCACACTCCATAATTGCAAGATAGAATTACGTTTACTAACTTTGCGATGATATTTCATCAGTTCACGATTTACTCACTCTGGGGTAATATTTCGTCAGTTTTTACCGACATCTACTTCCTGTATTACACCTTCCGCATGTAGATTTTCGTTCGAATACAAGGGTCGTCCATAAAGTAAGTTCAGTTTCTATTTCTATCCGCGGCAGTGCTACGATCGCAGTTCCGAGCATGCGCAGCAGTTACTCTGACTCAAGAAGACATGTACGCCATTTTCTGATCGCTGCTGCCGACGTGTGCTTTGTAGTGCTTCTTTATAATGCCAGCAGTAATTGAAAATGCCGCCGCGTGTGAAATCAGATCCGTGATTCGTTTTCTAAATGCAAAGAAAGTTAAACCAAAGGAAATTCATCGGCAGATCTGCGAGGTTTACGGACAAAATGCTATGTGTGATTCAATGGTTAGAAGATGGGTCAGACTGTTCAATGAAGGACGTGATCAACTGCACGATGAAGAACGAAGTGGACGCCCATCTGTGGTTACTGATGAATTGAAGAGAAGATTGAGTACAACTGTAAGTTTACACTTAGTGCCCTTGCTATGAAGTTCCGCAAATCTCACGATCACTAATTCATGAAACTGTTACTGAAAAACTGACATTTCGAAAATTCTTACTGAATAACACAAAAAACAACGGATGGGGAGTGCACTTCAGTTTTTGACACGTTACAATGAAGAAGGCGATTTCTTTTTCGGATAGTCACGGGGGATGAAACTTGGGTATCGTACGACACCACTGAAACAAAACGGCGATCAATGGAGTGGAGGTATACTTCCTCCCCAACGAAGGTTAAGCCTAACCAAGTCTTGACACCTCGAAAAGTCATGTGCACCGTGTTTTGGGACATAAAAGGCATTTTGCTGATGCACATGGTTGCTGCGAGACCATTAAGAAATTGCGCCGCGCAATACAGAACAAGAGTTGAGGATTACTGTCAAAATGTGTTGTTTTTTCAGCGATAACGCCTGACCTCTCACGGTGAATGTGACCAAACAACTCTTACGGGAATTTCACTGTGAAGCTTTTGAACATCCTCCGTAAAGCCCGGACCTCGCTCCTAGCGACTTTCATCTCTTCTTACACCTAAAATCTGCCGTTGTTAGTCAACACTTCAACAATGATGACGAGCTGAAAGAACATGCTACCACATAGGAGAACACACAGGCGGCAACCTTCTATGAAGCAGGCATACAAAAACTTGTGCCACGCAATGACAAGTGCCTACAAAATTTCAGAAGCTATGTAGAAAAGTAGCTTAATAGTTGTAGGTGTTTGTACAGTAAATATTTTTTTTTGTATCTGTACACGATTGTTTTATATAACCAAACAGAACTTACTTTGTGGACATACAGCAAAAACGAATGACAAAATTATGTGAATCAAAGAAACCAATTTCCAGAAATTATTACATCAAATTTATCCCTTACGACAAGGACGTTATGATCTCTGCATCTCTCAGATAGTTTTCAGTCCAAAAACATCTGTTTAAAGTCGTCATCATTTGAAGTTTTGTCTTGAAATTATCTCGTAAGCTCGCCATAAACACTTCTGCTTATATATCGCAGTTTCGTTTGTGGGATACTGGGAATAAGCAGTTAATCTACAAAGGAAACTGCTTAAAAAAACACATGTGAGAGCCATTCTAGAATACTGCTCAAGTGTGTGTGATGCCTAGCAAGTAGGACAAGATGGGGACAAAGAAACATATACCAAGAAGGGCAGCTCGAATGGTCACATGTTTGTTTGATCCGTGGGAGAGTATCAGGGAAATACCGAAAAACTTGAGCTGGCAGATGCTTGAAGATAGACGCCATTGACGCCAGCTATCAAGTGACAGATTATTTAAGTATTTTCAAGAACCAGGTGTAATGTGACCATTCTGTTTAAGCTCAGATCCTTGTGAAATATGTTACAATGGTGTTCCGAACCAAACTTCCGCTTACCAGCGACATTACGGCCAGATATGAGCCTTCTTGAATTTTCATTATTTTCAGTCCGTCTTAAACGCCCTAACGTCGCCGCGTCTTCCATTCTCTCTCTGAAATGTGCACATGGCATTTGTGGCCGGGTTCCGCCTTCCGGGGAATTTGACTGCCTGGTGCAAGTCTTTAAGTGACGCCACTTCGAGGACTTTGGCGTCGATGATGATGATAAACACATAGTTACGAGCGAGAAAATTCCCGACCTGGCCGGGAGTCGAAACCAGAGTCCTGAGTTGGAGAGTCAGCAATCTAACCACAAGACCTTAAGCTACTAACGATTCTTTCACCGATACTACATTCTGTGTTGCCTGTAATATAACTTACGCTATCTAGTGACCGCTTCTCATCAACTTCGGCAGCTACGGCCGGTATTACACTTCCGCTTGCCTGAGCAATGATCATGTGCAGCGCTGTGTGCTAACAAGCCCCGTGCAATGTTTGCCATCCACCCCTCTCCCGTCTCAACTGTGAGATATAATTTCCCGGCCGCCCGCCGTGCTGTTCTATTGTAGTAGCATCGCACTGCTTTTGGTTGCAGGGGAAGGGGTTCTTATTCAGACTGAAGACGATGGACCCGTCTTTCCTTAATCCTCGTAAACTGATGGCGGTCGCTGCCGGACTAGGCTGATTTTACGGCGGTAAGTTCCCCGTGACAATTGGTGCTTTCAAACATCCGTGGCAGAGAAACTCATAGTTCAGGCGGGAGGCAGTACCTTACAAGAGTTGTGTTAGTGGGAGCAGAAAATGATCAACGACAATTCCTGCATTCCGCTCCCCATTCTGACTGAATGCATGGCCTAAATGTGAAATAATTGTTGGTCCCGGCGGAGGTTCGAGTCCTCCTTGGGGCATGGGTGTGCGTGTTTGTCCTCAGGATAATTAGGTTAAGTAGTGTGTAATCTTAGGGACTGATGACCTTAGCAGTTAAGTCCCATAAGATTTCATACACATTTGAACATTTTTTTGAAATAATTTGTGGATCAGTTTGTTAGCTCGTGAAATTGAGGTCGAGGTGCTGGTTCGAAATTCTGACTGATTTCTATGTGCGGAGACAAAGTATGTCTTACTCTACGAAAAGCTAATAGGACGGTAAATACGTTTCCCGTTCGTCAGTGTGTGGGGCCAATGGTTTTACTGTTTTGGTGGCAGAGTGACACTCTCAGGGAGTGTGCACACGGGCATTAGGCAAGTTCTCAAACTAAGCAGTGGAGTTAACAAGCTAGTTGGATGGTTCATGTTTTAATGAACGAGACGGACTTGGCGAGGTTTTCATTGAGGCCAATAAACTGTTTTCATTTCTACGAACTGCCAGGATGCTGGAATAGCTGTGTGTCAGCAACTTCAGTTAATCAGTGCAACGAGAAACCAGTCCAAAGTTGCAAATGTCACTTTTTGTATTCACTCGATGATTAGTTTCGGAGTGGGACTCATTTTCAAATCATCTTACTGGGCAGAAAACCAAATTTACTCTCACGTACAATACAGGTATTACCAAATTTTTAAGCACATGCCAAAAATACAGAACATATCTTTTCAAGACTTAAGTAACACAGTCAAAAAAATGGTATTTCCAAACATGCAAAAGCCATGTCAAAAACGTGCGAACGACCGGTTACAGCGCATACTGATAAATGGAAGTCTACTCCATCCGCTGCCGTAAGGAAACCTCGAGAAGAGGGTGCTCTATGAAGATATAGGAAACGGGGGGCGGTGGAGCATGAAGATGAAGGAGCACAAATAACGTATGTTATTTTTCTGTTCAATAAGGTAATTCTTACTTATTTATGAAAATCACGAACAATCGTTTCTGGTCCAATTTCAGTAATTTTCTTTTATTACTACTGATAATATATTATTTACTTTCTTGCCATGTTGGCCACTTGATTCCCCCCCCCCCCTTTTTGCTTTCATATTCGTACTCCTCCGTCCTCCCGTTTCCTAGCCGTCCATCGTCTCCCCAATTTCCTATCTACATCTACATCCATACTCCGCAAGCCACCTGACGGTGTGTGGCGGAGGGTACCTTGAGTACCTCTATCGGTTCTCCCTTCTATTCCAGTCTCGTATTGTTCGTGGAACGAAGGATTGTCGGTATGCTTCTGTGTGGGCTCTAATCTCTCTGATTTTATCCTCATGGTCTCTTCGCGAGATATACGTAGGACGGAGCAATATACTGCTTGACTCTTCGGTGAAGGTATGTTCTCGAAACTTCAACAAAAGCCCGTACCGAGCTACTGAGCGTCTCTCCTGCAGTCTTCCACTGGAGTTTATTCATCATCTCCGTAACGCTTTCGCGATTACTAAATGATCCGGTAACGAAGCGCGCTGCTCTCCGTTGGATCTTCTCTATCTCTTCTATCAACCCTATCTGGTACGGATCCCACACCGGTGAGCAATATTCAAGCAGTGGGCGAATAAGTGTACTGTAACCTACTTCCTTTGTTTCCGGATTGCATTTCCTTAGGGTTCTTCCCATGAATCTCAGTCTGGCATCTGTTTTACCGACGATCAACTTTATATGATCATTCCATTTTAAATCACTCCTAATGCGTACTCCCAGATAATTTATGGAATTAACTGCTTACAGTTGCTAACCTGCTATATTGTAGCTAAACGATAAGGGCTCTATCTTTCTATGTATTCACAGCACATTATACTTGTCTACATTGAGATTCAATTGCCATTCCCTGCACCATGCGTCAATTCGCTGCAATCCTCCTGCATTTCAGTACAATTTTCCAATGTTACAACCTCTCGATATACCACAGCATCATCCGCAAAAAGCCTCAGTGAACTTGCGATGTCATCCACAAGGTCATTTATGTATATTGTGAATAGCAACGGTCCTACGACACTCCCCTGCGGCACACCCGAAATCACTCTTACTTCGGAAGACTTCTCTCCATTGAGAAGGACATGCTGCGTTCTGTTATCTAGGAACTCTTCAATCCAATCACACAATTGGTCTGATAGTCCATATGCTCTTACTTTGTTCCTATCCGCCCCTCCCCTTACAAACACATCCCCACCCTACACGCCCATGAGTGTGTTTATGCTATGTCTTCCCTCGGTATGACAAGAGCATTTTTGGTGCTTTGTAAAAGACAACTTTGTAGTTTAATGTCTGTTTTTACTTGGGACGGGTTTGAAAAAGTTGTTTTATCTTCACATATTTTGCAAACTTTGTTATGGTAAAGTTTTAATGCCTGTAGAGGGTTGAAAGGGATGAAGATTTTTTAATCTCCTATTACTTTGGTTTCTTTTAATATTAATGTTGTTGTTCACATTTAATGATTTTTACGTGCCAACATGGCACACAACTTTGTGATAAGCGTCATATGCGGCGCGCTGTATTTTACTGGTCATGATTTTAAGTATTTGTTTTTGGTAAAGATTTTTAAAAGTTGTTAATTCTATTGTTGACGTTTTCGGTTATTGTATTAACTGTTGTATTTTTGATACATTTTAATAAATACATAAGGCTTCTTATTTCTTAATAGAGCACCCCCTTCAGGAGGTTTCCTTACGGCAGCGGAAGGATTAGACTGTCAGTTATCTATATGCGCTGTAACCGGTCGTTTGCACATTTTTGACACGGATTTTGCATTTTCGAAAATACCATTTTTGACTGTGTTACTTAAGTCTTGAAAAGTCATGTTCTGTATTTTCGACATGTGCTTAAAAATTTGGTAATATATGTATTGTGCCTGAGTGTAAATTTGGTTTTCTGCCCTATAGGATGATTGAAAATGAGTCCCGCTCCGAAACTAATCATCGAGTGAATAAAAAAAGGACATTTGCAACTCTGGACTGGTTTTTCGTTATATTGTTTTCATTTCGTTGGAAATTTGAGTGTGTGTTTTGTGTTGTTCTTTCCCTACTGACTTCGCGTTGTATGACTGTTCTGTTAACGTGGAGAAAATCGGCAGGAGTTGTTAGAGCAATTTGGAGAGTAGGTGTGGACTGCTAGCGGTTTACATATTCCAGCTCACTCGTTGGATCTCAGAATCTATTCTGATAGTGTTTGGACTGCTATAGGTCATTAATTATAGACGAACAGTGAGAAGTTTCACCCTGCCTCGCGGGTCAAAATGAGGCTGGCGACCCTTAGTCCAATTGATTATACATGCGTGGCAACGCAGAGAACTAATCCCGGTCCGACAACAAACGTTTCAAATTAAATCCGCGAAGCAATACGCCGCGTAATTTGTCTCGCACGCCACACATCGGCTAAAGTGGACTCGCCGTGGGCGCAGCGAGTGTGACTTCGTGCAACGCCTCAGAAGCTTCGAGACGCGGTCAAACGGAACGTTTGAAAAAATCTTCCAACAGCCCAGAAGCAGGGATTTATAAGTACCAATCCCCATCCGGCACTTGATTTTAGTCTGCCATTAAGTTCCTTTATATTCCGGAAGCAGTAAAGGAAGCAAAAGAAAAATTTGTAGTAGGAATTAAAGTATAGGGAGAAGAAACAAAAACTCTGCGGTTTGCCGATGACAGTGTAATTCTGTGAGAGACAGCAAAGGGCTTGGAAGAGCAGCCGAACGGAATGGACAGTGTCTTGAAAGGAAGGTATAAGATGAATGTCAACAAAAGCAAAACAAGAATAATGGAATGCAATCGTGTTAAATCAGGTGACGCTGGGGAAATTAGCTTAGAAAGTGAGACACTCTTAGTGGATGAGTTTCTCTAATTGGACAGCAAAACAACTAATGACGGTTGAGGTAGAGAGTATATAAAATGTAGACTGAAAATGACAAGAAAAGTGTTTCTGAAGAAGAGAAATTTGTTAACATCGAGTAATTAAGTATCCACTTACCAGTATCAGTCATAAACCAGTGTCCATCATCATCGTATCATCATCATCATCATCATCATCATCATCATCATCAGTGTTGTACCCTAGGACAGGTCTTTACATGTAGCTCTCCATGCACTCCTGTTATTTGCTACCCACTTCGTTTTCTCATAATTGTTTTCTATCCTTATGCCATCCACCATCTAATATTTTCTGCGACCCTTCTTCTTCTTTACTATTCGTGAATGGGAAAGAAAGAGAAGAAAATGATTGTGATACTAAGTGATTGGTATCCCCGCCAGACAGCGATTGAGATCTAACTATGCGCTCACCACAGAGATTCCGGCCGCCACTGTAAGGAGCGTGCTTATCCTGTCATCTGTAAGCAGGATGTCGAGATGCAGCTGTCTAAGTGTGCCGGTCAAAGATCCTCATACTTCGAATAATGACGATACGATCAGAAGGTCATATATACACAGATCAATCAAGGGACGCGAGGTTTAACCACTGAGTAACAGCATAGTGACCGGGCCAGGCCAGTAGCGGATTTCCTCACAGGGGAGAAGGTTGAACGACGACACCGCGTGGATGGTGACGCTAAACAGTATGGCGAGGTTCTGTCGGGATTCGTTAGGTTCACCCCATTGAAACTTCTCCGTGACGTCATTATGATGCGTACATGCCCAGTTTCGACCGTTTGGGAAAGTCTATCGGCTTTCGTGGTCATATCGAGTTCTGGGAAGGGGGTGAAGCCATGTTGTCCTCTTAGCTGAGGGTTGTATGTGATAAATTTTGAATTAAAACGTATGTCGTTTTTCAAATAGGTATTGATACGCTGATTCGTTATAATTAAACGTAAGTAAAGACGTATCGGTTGTTAAGGCTTTGAGGAGGTATATGGTATAAGTACAAAACTAAATCACGATTTTCGAGCGTCCATAATGGCGTAGTGCGTAAGGGTGTCGTGTTATGAAGAAAGGTGTAGTTCAAACGAACCCCATAATATTGCAGCACAAATCAGTACATTGGTCATATATTGGCCAAACCTATAAATCCGTGTAATTCGTACAATGAAGTATCGTAAACAATGCGGAAGCCTCTGGTACAAGATGGAAACAGTTTGCTTCCTGCAAGATGTACACGGTACCGATACAGCTACACGAGATATTTCTGGATCGCTCAATTTTCTGTTACATTTTACAATTCACCTATCCTGCAACAACCTTACAAACTCTTCGGCCTGTTCCTGACCACCCTACATATAACTGAAGGTGCAGATGAAATGCCTAGTTCCTCTATGAGATGCCGACAAGTGAACACTAAATATCATTCTTACTGCTCGCTTTTGTGCAATCGTTACTTTCTCTAACCAAGGAAATTTTTCCTTAACACAATATTGAGTGTCAATATGCAAAATATCTTAGGATGGCGATTCGTTGGCTTCCATGACTAACAATTATGTAACCAGAAAAGTCTCGGAACTTAACTGTTTGAAAAGCTCAGTAATACCTTTCTAACTGTTCAAGTTTTGATTAACAGGTCCACCAAAAAATTTGGAACATTCTACCCTGTTTACCGGTTGCTGTTCAAGGGCAACATCAACTGCTGGTACGACTGTTTGTTGCAAAGAAATTAAGGGAGAGTTTTTCACAGAACCACCTAATAATTCTTCGAAAAACACCAGTAACAATTTCATCTTTCTCATCTACACCTGAAAATATTTCACTCCGCTTTGGAGTGTGCGTTGTTTTGAACTTTCCTAGCAGATTGAAACTGTACATACGTCCAGGACTCGAACTCGGAATTTTGCCGCCTACACCTCCTCGCTACACCAGTTATCGGATCCTCAATAGGGCTTTCTTTCTCCTGGACTGCTCTCCGGTTATTTATTTGTAACTCTGGTATGGGATTGGTCTTGTTTCGTACGTTATCTCATTTCTCTTTAGCCCATGACAACTGTCCTCCCTCTAGCCTTATCACTGTCTGTGTCCTCTCCTCCGGAGCTTCTACAACGCTAGTAGTAAACTTACGTCCGTACAAATACCAAAGTACCGGGTAGCTGTAATTAATGTTCAGCTACTCAAGAGGTCCAGTGTGGGCTATAATTATCGTACGACAGCGAAACTTGGTAGATATTATGGGGCGTTAACGGGGAACTGATTTACGCTGCAAAAATTAGTTCCAATTTTGGCCACCAGGTGCAAATCTGGCGGTGTGAATGCAAGAAAGACATACAGTGTTTCCATACGTAACGGATTACGAACGCGACGTGGATAGGAAAGGTCAAAAAGTGAGAAACGCATAATGTTGATTTCATTATTAATCTCCGCTTACGCTATTCGTTCAATATGTGCACCAGAGATACTGCACAGCAACAGATTTGTACATGGTGGCCAAAATTGGAACTTTTTTTTTCCAGCGTAAATCGGTTTCGTATTAAAGCATTAGCACATCTACCAAATTTCGATTCCACACGATAATTACCGCCCTTGAGAAGCTGCTCTTTAATTATAATCAGCCAGTATGTAACTTGCACACGGTGGTTCGCAAAGTTTAGACGTGGACTGAAGTTACCGCTGACACTGCGTGCCGTTGGAGGTTTTTCTGCACTATGTGACCAGGCATCGCTTTCAGAGGCCGCGCGTCGTTACGGGCAGCCGCGCTCATTAAGGTCCCTTTTGAACCTCCGCTATCTGCCTTGCCTGAGCTCCTGGTCTTCAGCGGGGTTTTCAGACGGCGGCTGCGACGATAGCGGTGAAGCGAGCTGCCACGTCGTGCCGCCCACCTACTTGCGTGTGCTGTTAGAATGGGCGAATAAATGGCCACGACACAAAGGCTGCCTATGCGAGACTCATTTCGCGCCACGCAAACTGCCGCTCCACGAACAGCTGCGCGGCTCAAATGGGAAACGATCCGTGCCAAGCGGATTTCTGCTGCCACACTAACCTTTTTGCACCCACGTTCACATATTCAGCATGGCTCACGCCAAAGAGTATTTTGTACCTTATTATTCATTCTGATCTACATGGGACGTTCAGTAAGTAACGCAACACTTTTTTTCTGAAAGTAGGTTCGTTTTATTAAAAAAAAATGGTTCAAATGGCTCTGAGCACTATGGGACTTAACATCTGAGGTCATCAGTCCCCTAGAAATTAGAACTACGTAAACCTAACTAACCTAAGGACAGCACACACATCCATGCCCGAGGCAGGATTCGAAACTGCGACCGTAGCAGCCGAGTGGTTCCGGACTGTAACGCCTAGAACCGCTCGGTCGCAGCGGCCGGCTGGTTTTATTCAGGACTAAATACACCAAATTATTCCCCACTCTTTTGACTACAAAACCCCATTTTTCAACTTCATCTTCGTTCAATGCTACGGCCTTACGCCATCTTACTGGGAGGGCATGTATACCTGCATGATACTACTCCACAGGCCGACGTCGGAGCTAACGTCTTGCTGCATCAATAATCTCTCCATCATCCACGTACTGCTTTGGCGGAGTGCACCCTTCATTAGGCCAGGCCGGCCGTTGTGACCGAGGGGTTGTAGGCGCTTTAGTCTGGATCCGCGCGACTCCTCCTTGGCAGGTTCGAATCCTGCCTCCGGCATGGATGTGTGTAATGTCCGTAGGTTAGTTAGGTTTATGTAGTTCTAAGTTCTAGGGAACTGATGACCTCAGTCCCATAGTGCTCAGAGACATTTGAACCATTTTCATTATCCGAGACAGCTCGAAGTCGGAAAGAGCGAGATCCGGGCCGTAGGGAGGGCCAGGAAAAACAGTCGAATGCAATTTTGCGAGCGCCTTTCAGATGCGCAGACTTGCGTGAGGCCTTGGTTTCTAGTGGAAAAGGAGAAGTTTGTTTGCAGTTTCTTGTCGTTTCTTCAGCTTCCTGAGGGTAGCACAAAACACTTCAGAGTTTATCGTTGCACCACGAGGGAGGACATCAAACATAACCCCTTTAGAGCCCCAAAACATCGTCCGTCACGGCTTAGGGTACCGCTTAGAACTTTTTCTTCAGAGCAGAGATGAAGTAGCACCACTCCATGCATTGCCGTTTTTTACGGTTCGAAGTGATGAACCCTTGTTTCATCGCCTGTGACGATGTTAGACAAAAAATTGTCACGATTTGGCTTGTAACGCTCAAGCAATTCTGCACAGATAGTCCTCCGTTGCTCTTTATGGTCTTCTGTTAGACAGGGAAGAGCCCAGCGAGCACGTACCTTTGAGTACCCTAACTGGTTGACAAGCGTGATAGCACTACCAACAGAGACGTACAGTTGTGCAGCGAGGTGTTTGATTGTGATCCGTCTATCACTTCGAATGAGAGTGTCCGGACGTTCCAACATTTCAGGAGTTAAAGCTGCGTGCGGTGGTTCGACATACGGAAGATCGGACAGGTTTGCGTGACTCTCCTGCGAGCCACGACTCACCGTGCCTTTACTCCACATACATTCTGCAAGCGCCTATGAATATCTGAAATGCTTTGGTTTTCCTCCAAAAGAAACTCAATGATAGCTCGTTGCTTGGAACACACCTCCTTTACAGACGACATTTTGAATATTACGTAAAGCTCCGCCACCAATCGGGACTTCTTGAAACTATAGGGGCTAAAGCGGGAATATTTCACTATATCCCACAACAAATTCAGCAGCTTTTCAACGGAAATTGGCGGAGGAAAAAAAGTGTTACATTATTTAATGATAGCCCCTCGTACATCTGTACCTCCGAACGAACCATAATCTCTTTAGATTGCTCTTGTGTTACAGATGTGAAATATACGACAGTATCATTTTATAACTGATTAAAACATAATTCCATTTTACACCTCGGCTGCAAATGATCAAAGTCACTCATTTCACACAATCAGCTGATTTCGGCCTTGTGCCATTTTCAAATGCTTACTGGGAAACCCAAGCACAACACATATTACATTATACAGTGTGTGTACGGTAATTGTTTACGACGTCTCACAGTGGTGTGCAGGAACTCAAGACAACGAATTTCATATATGGCACTTTTGATTGGTACTCAAAGAGTTAATTTATTAATGTTAACGAAAGCCAGTGGCGTACGAGGGGAGGGGATATACACTGTTGCCTAAGTGATGTTTATAGGTCAATTTGAGGTTGTTTCCAGTCGTGATGGATCAAAAGCGTCTTATATAAAATTGTTCGTGCCTACTTACTCTGCTACACTTAGGTACATAGTAAACAGTTATCGTTTACGCCCTATATAATGTTAAACACTCAAAAGTTTTGTGGGCCAGACTGTATTAGTTGTACGAACGTACCACGTCCTCGTAATTTTACACAGTCACCTCGTGTGGATGTACATAATGCACGTCTATCATTTATATATAGAGGTTGCGCCCCCCGCCGGCCGGAGTGGCCGAGCGGTTCTAGGCTCTACAGTCTGGAACCGCGCGACCGCTACGGTCGCAGGTTCGAATCCTGCCTCGGGCATGGATGTGTGTGATGTCCATAGGTTAGTTAGGTTTAAGTAGTTCTAAGTTCTAGGGGATTGATGACCTCAGATGTTAAGTCCCATAGTGCTCAGAACCATTTGAACCATTTTTTGTTGCGCCCGCCCCCCCTCCATCCCAGAAGTCGTCAGGAGCATTTTCTCTGATGTTTCGGCAGATATCTTCAATTTCATTTCTGCACTCTGTAGATGGAAATGATCTGTAAAGCTGTAATTTGCGTGCCCCTTCGACAGAGCGGTCTCAGATTATCCCAGTCCGATATTGTGTTTAGCGTTATGTATTAAGAGGCGCAGTAAACCACGAAGAATAAGCAGTACTGCAGCAGCGATTGAGTTGCGCTGCTGTGTGACAGTAGCAGACAGCGCGGCTCAAGGCGGCACACGAGCGGGTAAGTCGTGCAAAGGAGAGGTGCCGAACAAAGGCTCTACTGCGTTTTACTGTTAATACACACATCAAAAAAAGTTTTACATCACCCCTGTTCCCAGAAACCATGAAGCTAGACGTTGACTGTGGATATTGTGTCACAGACACAGTCCCTTCGATTGTTCAGAGATGTCATCAAACCCGCCCAAAGATGTAAACAACCATGCACGAGCAGCACCTATTAGACGGAGGGGGGTCCGACTGCCAATCAGTTCCAGTCATTCCACCAGGAAGGAGGTACACGTCTCGTGTTGTCTGTAGTTCAACGATGCCTAGACGGTCAATACCGCGGTTCGATCGCGTTCGCATTGTTACTTTGTGCCAGGAAGGGCTCTCAACAAGGGAAGTGTCCAGGCGTCTCGAAGTGAACCAAAGCTATATTGTTCGAACATGGAGGAGATACAGAGAGACAGGAACTGTCGATGACATGCCTCGCTCAGGCCGCCCAAGGGCTACTACCACAGTGGATGACCGCTACCTACGGATTATGGCTCGGAGGAACCCTGACAGCAACGCCACCAAGTCGAATAATGCTTTTCGTGCAGCCACAGGACGTCGTGTTACGATTCAAACTGTGCGCAATAGGCTGCATGATGCGCAACTTCACTCCCGACTTCCATGGCGAGGTCCATCTTTGCAACAATGACATCATGCAGCGCGGTACAGATGGGCCCAACAACATGCCGAATGGACCTCTCAGGATTGGCATTACGTTCTCTTCACCGATGAGAGTCGCATATGCCTTCAACCTGACGATTGTCGGAGACGTGTTTGGAAGCAACCCGGTCCGGCTGAACGTCTTAGACAAGCTGTCCAGCGAGTGCAGCAAGGTGGAGGTTCCCTGCTGTTTTGGGGTGGCATTATGTGGGGCTGACGTAAGCCGCTGGTGGTCATTGAAGGCTCCGTAGCAGCTGTACGATACGTGAATGCCATCCTCCGATCGATAGTGCAATCATATCGGCAGTATATTGGGCAAGGTATTCGTCGTCATGGACGACAATTTGCGCCCCCATCGTGCACATCTTGTGAATTACTTCCTTCAGGATAACGACATCGCTCGACTAGAGTGGCCAGCATGTTCTCCAGACATGGACCTTATGGAACATGCCTGGGATAGATTGAAAAGGGCTGTTTATGGACGACGTGACCCACTAACCAGTCTGAGGGATCTATGCCGAATCGCCGTTGAGGAGTGGGACAATCTGGACCAACAGTGCCTTGACGAATTTGTGGATAGAATGCCACGTTGAATACAAGTATGCTACTGGGTATTAAAGGTACCAGTGTGCACAGCAATCTGGACCACGACCTCTAGGTCTCACTGTATGGTGGTGCAACATGCAATGTATGATTTTCATAATCAATAAAAAAGGCGCAAATGATGTTTATGTTGATCTCTATTTCAATTTTCTGTGCAGGTTCCGGAACTCTCGGAACCGAGGTGATGCAAAACTTTTTTTGATGTGTATATATATCTTTGAATCGAATACAGCACTAGGATATTTTGTGACCGCTCTATCGGCTGGGCACGTGAAATTCCGCTCTTAAAAATCATTTTGTTTGTTACGGGAAAAGAAATCGACGCTTTCCGTTGATACTGGGCGTTGCATGAAATACGCGATGAGCTGTACTTGTTAGGGCTGACCCCAGCTACACACTGTAAGAAAGAAACTGCAAATATCCGCCAAAGCAAAGGAGAAAACGTGCCCATCGACACTTGAGAGAGTCACACAGTATAACTGGTGGACTAGCAGACTGTACCGCAGTGTTTCCCAACCGTTCTTAGACCGTTACCCCCGAGTGCAATCAGACATTAGCTAATATTCCCTCCCCCCTACCGTCTGTAGCCCCTCCCCCACATTATGACCAACTTTAGCCCGTAACTAAACTGTGGAATGAAAGACTTATTTTTGAAATGATGATATTTAATTCGTGTGTGTGTGTGTGTGTGTGTGTGTGTGTGTGTGTGTGTGTGTGGTGAATGACGAAGGAATTCATGGTGCATCGGATGTGCCACCCACAACTCCTTCTCAGATAAGAAAGCTAACTATCCACAGTGAGGGTAGACACTTGTTACAAAACATACTTTCCCTGCATTACTCCCCCGGCCGCTATGGCCAAGCGGTTCTAGGCGCTTCAGTCTGGAACCGCGCGACCGCTACTGTCGCAGGTTCCAATCCTGCCTCGGACATGGATGTGTGTGATGTCCTTAGGATAATTCTAGGGGACTGATGACCTCAGATGTTAGGTCCCATAGTGCTCAGAGCCATTTGAACCTGCATTACTCCTCCTCACTGCGGCACTTTATTGACCCGGACACTGCAACCCCATTGAAAATGTGTGCATTATACTTACTGCTCGTAAATCTCTTGATTGCTACACTCCTTACTTCTGAACTGGGAGAAATTGGAAGACTTCATGCTGTTAATGTTTTGTGTCTGACGACAGCCAGTAATAGTAATAATAATAATAATAATAATAATAATAATACTGTTTACAGCAATATAGTAACCCTTATGGAGTTACTGCTGTGTGCTGCTATTAATTAATTCACATTTTGTTTGGACGCGAGTAATGAAGCAATTTCTGGAGTACTGCAGGTACTATCTACAACTTCGACACGGCATTTTCTTGAGATCATTTGTTACGTGTATGTCTCACTTTTATCATCAGTGATGTACGGCACAAAGCACGACATATGTGTGTAATGGGTGGCCTACGTGACGAACCTGCAACTTCCACCGCATTAATGCTACCAATTGAGAAAAAGTAATTATTCATAACTTATATAATTAATATGCGTCTTACAAAATTGTGGTAATAGTAATGATCTTTTGAAAATAATTTAGTTCCGTGACTGAAACAGAATCGAATCGTTTAGCTTTCACTCCTAAGAAAATTTTATTTTACCCCTCAATGGTAATTATCCCCATGTTGGGAAACACCGCTCTAACGACAACCATACTCAGTACTCGTCAGCCATTTGCATAACACTACCGCTGTGGCGGCATAAGTAAGTAAATATAAAAACTCGTGATATAATGCACAGAGCACTGCTCTCCAAGGGTTGATTTAGCACTGTCCTGTCTAGAACAAACAGCGGTTCAAAGATCTACCGACAACGGCCACCACTACCCAGCTGACCGATTCTGTCGAAGTGTGCCGGAGACACGGTGACTAATTATTATGTATCTTTAGTAAGCGACTACCTTATTATGCACAAGAAGTGGGTGTTTGGTGTACAATGTTCAATAAGCAAACCTTTTTTCATATTTATTCGTGCCACACAGAACAGTGAGCGCCACAGGGAAAGGATACAATTATTTGCAAACAATACACTTGAAAATCGGATATACGACACGTAGTTTCAGCACGCTCATACAGCCAACACCATCATTACTTTCTAGGATTATTACGATTTTAAAAGCGTTATGACTATCTGTCTCCTTATTTATCCTCATCTGTTTTTTTTTCCCCTGTGAGGACACCATAGTCCGCAGTTCGTGGTCGTGCGGTAGATTCTCGCTTCCCACGCCCGGGTTCCCGGGTTCGATTCCCGGCGGGGTCAGGGATTTTCTCTGCCTCGTGATGACTGGGTGTTGTGTGATGTCCTTAGGTTAGTTAGGTTTAAGTAGTTCTAAGTTCTAGGGGACTGATGACCATAGATGTTAAGTCCCATAGTGCTCAGAGCCATTTGAACCAATTTGCGGACACCATAACGTTGCTGCTTAAATAATTCACTCTCACATTAGTCCAGAATTACGGAAACAAACTACACGATGTGTTACTACAATTCCTCCACAAACTTTACAACGTGATTTGTGTAGATCATGCTCCCCAGCTTCGAACCATTTACAAAGTAGTACGTGACGGCTGACAAGCTGCAGTAGAATTTTCCTTTATTAACGAGTTATTCAGAAAGCACTATTACCATCTGGTATAACTGAATTGTGGCATTCTGACTGAGATGACCAGCCATTTCCATAAAAGGTCATTGAAGAAAACAAGCATTTGTACGTGTAGCCGTACAAGAAAATCTCACAGACTACGTCAGTTATACAGATACATACACAATGCTTACAATGCTGACATTGGCTCGCGTTAGTTAGCCAGTAGGTATCAATTGCGTTCGATCAAATAATGATAATGGTTTCGAAAATGGACCTTGAACAAATTAAAGTCATGTTGCAGCTGTCTGGCGGCCGAGTCTTCACATTTCATTTACAATATGTGGTCAAGAAGATGCAACGCCATATTAAATTATGTCAATCGAATAATGTAGTCACTTTGCAAGCGAGTCATTTCTCTATGACTTTGCCTTACTTTTTCAATACATATATGGACAGCGAAAATATTTCATTAAGACAGAGTAGACGGCGGTACACGAGCTCTATGGAAACGGCGTAACTACAGGAACTTATCTTTCCTTGTGGTGCGCGCGCGCTTTGTTTGGATATGAGAATTCCTAGCATGCCTTATAACACCGATGTCTCTCCATTCCTCCCGCCCCGCTTTCTTACACACACACACACACACACACACACACACACACACACACACACACACACACACAGAGAGAGAGAGAGAGAGAGAGAGAGAGAGAGAGAGAGTGTTAGGCACAGGGAAACGTTCATTGGCGCAAGCCGGCGCCCGACCACATCTTCAATGCTATGTTGAGCAAAGACAATCGAGAACCCCTTGCTCTGTAGCCAACGACAGATAAAGTGCGAAAATGATTGAGAACCTTCACGATGCAAAACTGATTGTCAGAGGAATTCTTCTCAAAACGAAAACTATTAAAAGGAAACTACTGGGTTGTCATGATTAAAGTGCAGCTACTCGCCGGCCGGTGTGGCCGAGCAGTTCTAGGCACTTCAGTCTGGAACCGCGCGACCGCTACGGTCGCAGGTTCGAATCCTGCCTCGGGCTTGGATGTGTGTGATGTCCTTAGGTTAGTTACGTTTAAGTAGTTCTAAGTTCTAGGGGCTGATGACCTCAGATGTTAAGTCCCATAGTGCTCAGAGCCATTTGAACCATTTGAGCAGCTACTCACAGAGTCCAGTGTGGACAGTAATTATCATGCGGCATCGAAACTTAGTAGATACGCTAATAAGTTAATGCGGAACCGACATACGATGAAAAAAATTAGTTCAAAATCTGGCGACCAGGTGCAAACCTGGCACTATGTACCAAATAAAGGCGTATATTAATGTTTCCATATGTAATGGATTAGGGACCAGACGTGGGTAGAAAAGGTCAAGCAAGTGAGGAAGACGTAATGTTGATTCTATTATTAACTGCCACTTAAACAATTTGTTCAATACGAGCACTGGAGACGTCAACGGGATGCTGCATCCGTAAAATGGCGTGATCAATAGTTACCCTCAGCAGTTCCGGTGGAACAAAAGCTACGTGTTTCCGTTTACTGGCCTTCAGATCAGGTAGAGACCGAATGTGTCTCTCGTAAACGGGTTCTTTCTTACATCCCCACAGCCAAAAGTCACATGGATTCAGATCATGCAAGATATGCATCTGAAAGACCTCTGGAGATAACACATTCATGGAAGCTTGCATTGCGCACATCTTTCAATGGGCGAGTGACATGAGGTGTTGCTCCATCTTGCACTAAAACAGTGGTTTCCATACAGTTGATCTCTTCGAAAACAGGAATCACATGCTGTGCAAGGTGGCCTCGATAATGGGCAGACGCGACACACTTGATAGGCCCTTATAGTATTCCCTTCAAAGAAGAAAGGACGGAGAATAAAGGTGCTTGTGAATCCAGACTACACTATCACATATGTCGAGTGTAATGCCTCTTCGTGCACAACACGCGGTTTAACAGTACCCCAAATACGGCATTTCTGTGTATTCAGTGCACCAACTAGTGTAAAATGAGCATAGTCACTCCCCAGAATATTCCCTCGACACTCGTCAACAACTTTGACCCGCGCCAGAAACCGAAGACAAAATTCAGAACATTGCTGAGGATCATGAGATTTCAGCTGCTGCATCATCTAGATCTTGTACGGGTACCACTGCAAAACAGACAGCAAAACTTTCGTTGGCCATGGGATGGACAATTCTCGTTACACTGCACGGGGACACGTGCTGCACGTTTAGTTACAGCAACAGCAACCTCGTCAATATGTCCACCCGAATGGGACGCCTTCCTTTTACAGGTGCCACATCAAGTGGACCGTGTTTTTAATTTTCATTATGTGTTCTTTAAACCCGTTCACATAAAACAGTTTCACTAACAGTGAACGTCTCTCTTCTCGATAGCCATACTGTTGACTCACGATGTGGCTTCTCAAACGACAGCGCGGATATCACATCGTCATATGAACAGCGTATAGCGCCAGGTGGCCAAAAATGGAACTTCTTTTTAAGCCTACGTCGCTTCCGCATTAACGAATTGGCATGTCTTCCAAGTTTCGCTGCCCGTACTATAATTATAGCCGGTACAGAACATCCGTAAGTAGCTGTACTGTAATTATAGCCACCCGTTAGTTAACTATCGGTGTAGATAAGCTAAAGATTCACTAAAAGCAACATAGATGTTAGTAGACAAGATCTGCAACCCTGTGTACTAAACAGCTAGTAAGAAAGAGCTCATAAAGGAAACTATTCGACAAATGCTATCGGCAGAAGAAGGTACCCCAAGAAAGGAGAAAGTAAGGTACAGTGAGAACAGACATCGTAACAGATTTTAAAAAACTACAGTAAAAATAAAAAAAACTTCGAACAATACTGTTATGGACCTCTCTTTGTTCATTCAATAACTAATTTCGGTATTTTTTAAATTAGTGCAAAATTTCAGGCTCTTCAATTGTGTTCAAATGACATCCTTTGGGAACACGTTAAGAGATATCAACATGTTGATGTTTGTGTGTACTAGGTTACGTCAGTTTTTTTTATGTAAACCAGAACATTTTCTGTTGCTACCTGTGTAACGATGCACTCTACAGTGAACATCGAAAGAACTGCCCGTTTAACAGGGGCAATACTTTATGTTATACCTGAAAGTGAAAATATACACAGCGTGAGCAAAATAAAACTGGCCCGGAAAATATTTCATGCACCTAAAGGTAGGCAACCCGACTAAAAATCATCTGCATCCGGGGCGGATGGTTTACGCTGGGTTGCCTATTTTAAAGTTGTATAGCAGAGACTTCTCCTTGACCTATAATAAAGCGCGAAGAAGCAGCAACGACTGCAGCCCTGACCAGCCTCCTGACGAAGAGAGAGTAGTTAAATGAAATTTAATGTACACTTGCGATAGTAAATTCAGTGTGTTCATAAAACATACGAATCTAATGATAGGGCTCACGGGTTGCCGAGATTATTACTTCGAAAGTCAATGAAATTATTTGACAAATAAATGATATTAAACCAATTTCCGCGGCAGTCAGAAACTGCTGGGGCTCATGGCGGGGATAAATTTTTCGGACCACGGATTAATTATTCCTAATGATTTGCAAGAAGGCGACATTCTGAAAGCCTTCCAAGGCGTTACGTTGAACTTCAAGCCGCGGCTGTCCGAGGCGCAAAGATACCAGACTTAATCGCCTTCGCGGAATTGGCGCCAGAGTGTCGCTGGCCGGAACAGATCGTAAACGCCACGGCTGTTGTAAGGTTGGCCAGAGGTTTCTCCTCCTGCTGGAAGACGCCTACTAGTGTACGGCGTCCACATTCACGAACCTGACCAGTGGGTCGCAGTTCTTGGTCGGACCCACTTCGCGAAAGCACTAGCGCGGGTGTCGCCACCACTTTCACGACGGTGCGCATGCTTTCTGTAGTTGGTAGCAGTAGCTCGTGTTAGCACTGCCTTTGCTCAGTAATAGGTTCGCAATTATTTGGGTTGTGATTATTTTTTTTTTGTCATGCTTCCGCTAGCATCTCAATCGATAGGCAGAACGAACAGTTTATGCTGCCCTACCTGGGCTTGAGTCAACGTAGAACTCTAGTCTTTAGCAATTTCCATTAAGGTTATCAGTTTGCTCTCTATCCTGTGGCCTGACTCGTTCCACATCATTTCGATACGACTCGTTTGAATTATCTACGGAAAATGTAACTACCTAACTAACTAACTCTCAAGAAAGGGGCTGGAAGACTTATTCAAATTTTATTTCAGGTATTCAGCTATTTGTATTATATTGTCTTGACCTGTAGAAAGGCGTTTGCGTGCTCGGTTGTTGCTTTACTTATTTGTGGATTAAACTGCGAATAGAACGTAACAGGCTACCTCGAATTTCATGTGTTTATGGTCAATATGTCCGCCCCCTTAGCTGAGTGATCCGCGCGTCTGACTGCCATTCAGCGGGCCCGGGTTCGATTTCCGGTTGGATCTGAGATTTTCTCCGCTCGGGAACTGGGTGTCGTGTTGTTCTCATCACCATTTCATCATCATCGACACGCAAGTCGCCTAGTGTAGCGTCAACTGAAAAGATTTGCAAGTCGGTGGCCGACATCCCCAAGTGGGGGCTCCCGGCCATCAATGCCATACAATCATCAGCACCATGTGGCGATTCAATCAATCTCACTTCCTTTCCGTTTATCATTTTATCAGTATCACCATTACCGCCTACACGGTCCATAAAATAATTTCTGGGCCGGTTTTATTTCGGCCACCCTATGTATTAAAATGTTATCATGATGAGTCCCAAGTTCTCAATATATGGAATACCAATTACAAGGTTCGTCGCCAGCCGCTGGTGGCCGAGCGGTTCTAGGCGGTTCTAGGCGCTTCAGTCTGGAACAACGCGACCGGTACGGTCGCAGGTTCGAATCCTGCCTCAGGCATGGATGTGTGTGATGTCCTTAGGTTAGTTAGGTTTAAGTAGTTCCAAGTTCTAGGGGACTGATGACCTGAGATGTTAAGTACCATAGTGCTCAGAGCCATTGGAACCATTTTTGAACAAGGTTCGTCCTCAGCAGACGAAAAGTCCGGCCAGGAGCAAGCCTACCATCACAGACGTAGCGTACCGAACGGATTAAAGTGACTCAGAATATTTTAATACCCGCGGATGCGCATAAAAGACTTGCGGACGCGCAAGAAGGACTTGCAGATGGGGATAGCATTTTCCTTACCCGCGCAGAGATAGCTGAGTTGCTACTGTGGCGAATTGAAGCGCACGAGTTTTGAGCGGTCTCCCGACTGCCACAGTCACAATTATTAGCGCTTATGCTGGCACACGTCTTGCAGGGGTCAGCTTTTGACGGCGGACCGCGACCGGCTCCTGAGGCGGCAGTGACGTCTGTGGTCGCGCGTCAGCGCTGTACCTTGCCCCGGCGTGGCATGGAGTGGAGTGCAAACTGCTAGCTGGAAGGCGGCCGTGGCACGCGGCCAAGGTCACCTGAGGCTGTCGCGTCGCGCAGCGTGGGGTAGACTGCAGAGGACGACGACGTGTGGGCACGGCGCTCCGTGCTCACGACGCGACCGACAGTCTAGCGTTACTGTCGTCCTGGTCTCCGGCCACTACCGCGTGGGTACTATTCGCCTGGCGGCGTCCAACAAATTCAACTACTCTTTTTCGATTTATAGATTTTTACACACTTTTGCTACCACGGTACTTGATCCGAAATCTGGCTGTGTCCTACCCGCTTACCGATGGGTTTAATGGTAGCGTTTTATGAGACGTTACACCCTATGAAAGGGGAGTAGTGGTTGAGTAGGGAATCAGACACGGTTGTCGCCTATCTCCGATGTTGTTCAGCGTGTACCGGGTGATCAAAAAGTCAGTATAAATTTGAAAACTTAATAAACCACGGAATAATGTAGATAGAGAGGTAAAAATTGACACACATGTTAGGAATGACATGAGGTTTTATTAGAACACAAAAAAAACAACAAAGTTCACAAAATGTCCGACAGATGGCGCAAGACAGCAAAACGTCAGTGACTGCGCATGACAATCGTGTATAAAAGGAGCTGTAATGAGAGAGAGAGAATCAGATGCGCCATGTTGACGTTACCTGAAAAGGCGCTTTTAGTGAAGCTGTATTACCAGAATAGGGAATGTGCTAGTTCAGCGTTACGATCCTATCGCCATAGGAAGCGGATTCGAACGGGTAAAGATTCGTTGACAAATAGAGCTGTGGCGAGAATGATTTCGAAGTTCGAAGCCACGGGTTGTTTAGACGATAGACCCCGCAGTGGCCGACCGAACACATGGCGTAATGCTGCTGCAACAGTTCGGGAAGAAATGGAGATAGCGGGTTCTTCTATGCACGGAAAAGTCAGCGCTCGCGCAGTCGCACGTCGCACCGGCATTCCATACACTACTGTTTGGTTGGCACTGAGGCGTACCCTCCGATGCTATCTGTACAAAATCCATCGGTATCACGATTTAGTGAAGCGGAGGGCATTTGCGGTGTGGGCGTTTCGAAAGATGGCGGAACATGACGATTGGTTGAGTAACGTCTTGTGGACCGACGAAGCTCATTTCACGCTCCGTGGGTCTGTCAACGCCCACAACTGCAGAATTTGGGGTACCGGAAATCCTAGAACTGTCGTGGAAACTCCACTGCACGACGAGAAAGTCACGGTATGGGTTGGATTTACCACATCTACGATATCTGGCCTTTTTTCTTCGAGGAAATGCGTGATTCTAGTTTTGTAACTGCTACTGTGACAGGTGAGAGGTACGCCGATATGTTACAGAATCGCATCATCCCCAGCCTGGCCGATAAACACCTGCTGGAACGTACGATGTTTATGCAGGATGGCGCTCCACCCCATATTGCTAGACGCGTGAAAGATCTCTTGCGCACGTCGTTTAGTGATGATAGTGTGCTCAGCCGCCACTTTCGTCTTGCTTGGCCTCCCAGGTCTCCAGACCTCAGTCCGTGCGATTATTGGCTTTGGGGTTACCTGAAGTCGCAAGTGTATCGTGATCGACCACATCTCTAGGGATGCTGAAAGACAACATCCGACGCCAATGCCTCACCATAACTCCGGACATGCTTTACAGTGCTGTTCACAACATTATTCCTCGACTACAGCTATTGTTGAGGAATGATGGTGAACATATTGAGCATTTCCTGTAAAGAACATCATCTTTGCTTTGTCTTACTTTGTTATGCTAATTATTGCTATTCTGATCAGATGAAGCGCCATCTGTCTGACATTTTTTCAACGTTTGTATTTTTTGGTTCTAATAAAACCCCATGTGATTCCAAGCATGTGTGTCAATTTGTACCTCTCTATCTACATTATTCCGTGATTTATTCAGTTTTCAAATTTATACTGACTTTTAGATCACCCAGTATATTGAGCAAGCAGTAAAGGACACCAAAGAAACATTTGGAGTTGGAATTAACATCCAGGGAGAGGAAATAAAAACACTGAAGTTTGGCGATGACATTGTAATTCTGTCAGAGGCAGCAATGGACTTGGAAGAGCAGTGAATGGAATGGAAAGTGTCTTGAAAGTGGGGTATAAAATGAACACCAACAAAAGCAAAACAAGGATAATGGAATGTAGTCGAGTTAAATCAGGTGGTGGTGAGGGAATTAGGAAACGAGACACTTATAGTAGTAGATGAATTTTGTTATTTGGACAAAAAAATAACTTATAATGCCCGAAGTAGAGAGGATACAAAATGTACATTGGTAATGGCAACGAAAGTGTTTCTGAAGAAGAAAAATTTGTTAACATCGAATATAGATTTAACTGTCAGACAGTCTTTTCTGAAAGTATTCCTATGGAGTATAGGCATGTATGGAAGCGAAACATGGACTATACACAGATTAGATAAGAAGAGAATAGAAGCTTTTGAAATGTGCTGCTACAGAAGAATGCTGAAGATTAGGTGGGTAGATCACGTAACTAATGAGGATGTACTGAATAGAATTGGCGAGAAAAGAAATTTGTGGCACAATGTGGCTAGAAGAAGGGATCAGTTGACAGGATACATTGTGAGACATCAAGGGATCATCAATTTAATACTTCATTTGATGTGTCTTGAATAATTTGTCGATATTAAATGACACACCACCAACATAACGTAGAAAAACCATCCTCGTCGAGTTCTCCGTTTCTTCTGGCTGTTAATGACGTCTAGCGAGTGCTGGTTGAAGTGTATTTCGAATCAGCCAATCACAGCACTCGTTCTGGACAAACACAACAGAGCGAAGATGGCTAAGTTCTGCTGATAAACTCTCTGGATATGTGGTAACTCTAGTCCTATGAAAGATAGTCCGTAATACTTGCAACATTACGTTGGGATGGTGACAGCAGCTCGTATCTGGTACATATAGGTCAGTGAGAGTTGGTTTACGGAACACACTGTGACCCAATAAATTAACTTCTATTCTACGGACAAGACATCTAAAAACGGAAGGTCATCATTTTTCTCCACTTCTGTGGTGACGAAATCCTCCGATGGAGGGAGTTAAGGTGTTCCAGAAATGAAGCAAGCGTTGCTGAGCCAAGTGGCTGTACCAAAAAGGTGTCATCCACATGCCTCCAGTATCATTTGGGTTTCAACACTGCCAATTTAAGTGTTTTGTCCTTGAAGTCTTCCCTAAAAATGTTAGCTATTGTGGGAGACAAAGAGGTACCCCTAGTAAACCGTAAGTTTCCTCAAAATTTAGTTCGTTAAATAAAACGTAAGTCGAGGTAAGGACATGTCTGAAAAGAGTAACAAGTCCTCTTCCAGTTTAGTTCCTATGAGCTGTAGTGAATCCACCAGATGTACTCGTTTGAAAAAAGATAGCACATAGAAACACGTTGGTTCGAGAGACAAATTCTTCAGTCGCTGTATAAAATCTTCTGACAAGGAGACGACACGGATTTACTTCAAACATTGTACACTTTCAAAATCCATTAGGACAACAAAATGTTCAAGTTGTAAGGCGTACTACTCAGGCGATTTCGAGAGAATCGCAAGAGAACTTTTACGCGCCAATAATGTGCAGGAGAGATGGGTCCCTGCGCACGAGCTGGCGGCCCTCATGTGGTTACCGTTCACGCATCGTACTTGATGGATCCCTCGAACGTGTCCCGCTGTTTTTTTTTTTTTTATTTATATTTTCTCAACACTAGTCATATTATTTCCAATATATATTACATTTGAAAGGTAACACGATGAAAAGAAACGTGTGTATTTTCATGAACTTTTACTGAGTTTCCAATATTTTTGGCTGTTTACTATTCTTTGTTATTACAATGAATATTATGCGATTTTTATTTCTATGCGTACCTTCAGAACTCGTTATATTTGATTGACACCTCCTATAAAAATACCTTTAATTGTACATCGTCAACTGATACTTATGAAAATGTTGCGTTACGCATGGTTCGCACCCAAATTGTCGGAAAAAGAGAAGTTTTTGAAAATGCCAACAAGCCTTGTTTTTCATGGAAACTGAAGATTCCTTGTGCTTGCAGGAAAACTGAGTTCATTCTATATAGTAGATGCCGCTTTAATTTATGTTTTCCGTTTCTCCACAGAAAATATCATCCTGCAACTTGGAATGTCGAAACTACATCCGGTGATGAATCGTACATTACCCCCATATTCTGGCATATTGTAACTCATTGTACAATCGAATAAAGTTATTTCCACCTTTACTTACCGATGTCAGACTTGGACTTTCCAAGCCCATCCCTCGTCCTAGAAATCTATGTCTGCAGACCGAAGCGCCCAGGTGGACAGCAGTTCTCGGTACCTTACTGGATTGAAGGTATAAGGAATTTCGGAAATTACGACAGGCATACATTTTCCGTAAAACTTCGCGTGTTTTGTCACATACATTTTAATAATTAGAAATGCAGCATTTGTTGTCGTAATTAAAATTAGCAAACAACGGAACAACATTATTCCATAAAAATTCCCGCAAACAGGCGTGTCTTTCCATCACATTACCTTTCAATGTATGAAATACTATGATTATTATTGAAAAAAAATTAAAATAAAGACATGAGCGGGACGCAATCAATCGATCCACGATTACAGGTCTTGAACGTTAACCACATGACCGCCATCGCATGACCTTCTTATATACAGCAGTCGCCTGTGGTTTTTTCCAGTCGCTTGGGATCTTGAGCTGTGCGAGAGATTCGCGAGATTTCCATTTCATCTTTCCTTGATTTGTTACGGTGAGATATTTGCGTCGAAGTACTTTAGCTGTCGTTCACCAATTGTTTAGGCATAAAAACTCATAGTTTTATCATTAATATGTCTACATTAAGAACTACTTCGAAGACTTTAATGTAATGTTAACTATTACTCAGGCTACAACAACTAAGCAATGAGTAAGAGGTTAATTTTTACGCACAACATAATATATCATTGTTGGTAGTTGTATGGATAAGTACAAATTCCAAAACGTGAGAGTAAGGCTAACACTCTAAAAATTTAACCATTTTTTGTGTTCTTTGCCTGACAGGTGATTTCACATTGTTGTATGCACGCCAGATACCATAATAACTGTTTATCGCGTTACGAGATTATTGGGCCTTCAGGGTGCAACATACATGTATACAATTGGTACATTAGATAGTTATTAGTTATAGTAAAGGCTACTTACAGAACAGTTAAGTGGTTTGTCGTTTGTCAGGTACCAAAGTCGATGCAGTCGCTGATACCTACATAAAAAGAAAAAGCGTCGTTTCGTCAGATGAACTGCAAATGAATTCTGTATAGTTAAAATAAGAACTAATAGACCAAAGTGATATAACAACAGTAAGTACAGAAAAGTGATTGGGCAATATTTTCAGTATTACAGGTGACAGCTATTATCAAGGATGCGAATATCCGCACTTATAATTATTTTACAAAAACACGTTGCTCAGAGGCAGAAATTCGTCGCTATACCTACATACAGATATTCGAAATAATAATTACTTTGTGTCAAATGCTGAATAAGTGTCAACACTGCAATATGATTTTTATTAATCTACATTACATTCGATTGATGTACACGTTAGCCTGAAACAGCAGCGCACGTCTGCAGACGTCATAATCGACCATTACGTCCACATTAAAAAAAAAAAATTTCGGGGTTTGTCCGCGTTACACTCAAACCGCGAATCAGCAAGTATATCTCGTCAAAATGTGTAAACGGAAACGAACAAAGAAGATTATGTCATCCCATATTACTCGTGGAAAGAAGCGAGGTTAAATTCCATGTGATTGACATTCTGATACACCACCGTAAGATACAATGCGAAGCTTCAGAGATGAGTGAACCAACTTCCGCAAAAGAAAGTAATTCAAACTGGCACCAGCAATCCGTCAGAGTCCCGGGACACGAAACTGATTGAACTCGTTTACAAAAATGTAATATCCTCGGATACGAATCAGACTTGCGTATGACTGCAGACGCCGGCCGGAGTGGCCGTGCGGCTCTAGGCGCTACAGTCTGGAACCTAGCGACAGCTACAGTCGCAGGTTCGAATCCTGCCTCGGGCGTGGATGTGTGTGATGTCCTTAGGTTAGTTAGGTTTAATTAGTTCTAAGTTCTAGGCGATTGATGACCTCAGAAGTTAAGTCGCATAGTGCTCAGAGCCATTTGAGCCATTTTTGATGACTGCAGACGACAGTTCGACGGTGCGCGCAATAACTGGCTCAGAGAGACCACGTAATTTCAAGCATACTTTCTCGATACGAAGTCCGCATCCGCGGTTGAGCGTTAAGCGTGGCTGACTGCTATGCGTTGGACCCGGGTTCGATTCCCGGTACTGCCAGGAACTTGTCCTTGGTGGGAGGACTGGTGCGGGGTATACTCTGTGTTGTAAGGTCATTACAAGGTCAAGAAACACGACAACGACAGGGAGAGCGGTGTGCTGTCCCTTCCGCCTCCAATGGCGCCATCAGCATAGGATGACACGGCGGTCGGTTGCGCCCGGTTGGCCCATCTAGGGCCAGAACGCTGAGTTTACTTTACTTCGATACGGAAAGTATTCGGCTTTCATAGAAAATCAGCATGGTATAACAGTAGCTGCCGAAAATGAACAGTTAAAGACGATACTTAATGATATGGAACATGCGCAAGTTGATTTCCATAGCACGCACATAAGCAAGAAGAGAACTAAGGTAATGGTATCTGCAGTCTTGTGTCTTCCACTTCACCTATGGAAAAATATCCCAAAACCTAAAAATAATTAATGTAGATTAATGAAATTTCGGGAATATGTTCATCTAGGTAACATATTTCATGATTAACATTGCAAAATCATAGGTTAATTTACGCGCCAGATAAGCTACTGTAAATGTGAAATGCTGGAACATTAATGACCGATGTAATCTGCAGAATGTTGCATGCAAACGTGCTTACATTGTGTTGTACAGGCGCCGGATGACAGTTTGTGGGATGGAGCTCCATGTCTGTAGCAGTTGGTCGGTCAATACAAGGACGGCTAATGCTTTTTGTGGGTGACGCTCGAGTTGTCGTCCGCTGATGTCCCATATGTGCTCAATTGGAGACAGATCTGATGCTCGAGCAGGCCAAGGAAACATGTCTACACTCTGTAAAGCATGTTGGGTTACAACAGCGGTATGGTGGAGAGCGTTATCCTGTTGGAAAACACCTCCTGGAATGCTGTTCATGGAAGGCAACACAGCAGGTCGAATCACGAGTCTGACGTGTAATTTGCAGACTGCATGTGTGCGATAACCACGAGACTGCTTCTGCTGTCATACAAAATCGCATCACGGTGTAGGTCCAATGCATCCAACACGCAGAAAGGTTGGTGGCAAACCCTCAACTGGCCTCCTCCTAACCAACACACAGCCATCACTGGCATCGAGGCAGATCCAGCATTCATCAGAAAACACAACAGAGCTGCGCCCTGCCCTCCAATGAGCTCTCGGTTGAGGCTACTGAAGTCGTAAATGACGGTGGTTTGGGGTCATTGGAATGCACACCACAGGAAGTCTTGCTCGGAACTGTCCCTGAAATAGCCGATTTATAACAGTTCATTGCGTCACAGTGGTGCCAATTGCTGCTCAAACTGCTACTGCTATGGAGTATGATGCGCAAGAGGCATACGCCGAACACGATGGTCTGCCCTTTCGGCGATGCCACGTGGCCGTTCGTAGCCCAGTCCTCTTGCGACCGTAGATTCTCGTAACCAGCTCTGCCAGCTATTACGTACAGTGACTACATTTCTGCGAAGTCTTTCTGCAATACTGCAGAAGAAACATCCAGATTTTCGTATCTTTGTCACCTTTAAAGGCATGTTTGGCTAATATCAACTCACCAAAATCCAGTATCAAAGTTAACTAATACTCACGACCTTTACAGCTCGTATTTAAAGCAGGCGTGATTTGCATCCTCATAGTGGCGCTGCTAGCGCCACTCTTATGCTACTGGCATGAAAATGAGATATAAAAATCATTTCAGTGGGTGGTTTACTTGGCCAGATAAGTCAAAACTAATCGCCACAAGCCAGTGATGGAGTGGATATCGTTAGATTAATACTTCTTGTAATCATAGTTTGTACTTAACTTAGATGTAGGATTAACAGGTCCTGTGTTCGTATTTCGTAATAATCGGGCACGCTTTTCTTACGACTTTTACTTATTGCAGGCGCAGGCGAAGTTAAAACTGTTGTCACAGTCATGGATACAGTGCCAATCAATACAAAAGTCTCCGACTTCAACATATCGTTTACAACAACAACCATCCAGCGCCCTTCGCCGTCTACCTACAATCAGCATAATGTGACACTTTGTTATTTACATTACAAACAATACCTTTTGCTATTTTACAATGATTTCACATGATTTGCTATACCATAAAATATTTTTTCCCTTAAGAATGCTTTTGTGACAAAAAAATATTACTATTACTAAATTTTGAATTACAACACGTATTATTTTGTCGAATATTACAAATTAATTCGTCAGTATCGGGCTTTAACACTTGCTCAATGTTTTCAATCATTTACCATTACTTAAAACATAAATTTGTCTTTCGTATTAATGTTACTGTTACGATAAATTTGCAATTTATTTTGCGTGAACAATGGAGTGCTGCAGACATTTTATTTTTATCAACATTATTATTTTTACCAACCACCATATACAAATTTTATCTGCGGAAAAAATTCTTTGAGGAATAATTAAAACTGAAAAAAATGTAGGGAATACACATATTAGTTTTGTGTATCGAGTCCCACAGTACTACTTGGCACTGAGAGTTACGCTACTACAGCAAGAGGCTAAAGATTACACTTGGCGAAGACACTCTATAAGAGGCACACGAATTTTGCTATTTCAGAAGTAGTGCAGTAAAAAAAAAGGAAGATGCATAAATGAGTAGTAACAAGGACTGAACAAAGCAAAAGGGCTTTCTGTGAAAGAAAACAACAGCTAACATCCGAAAACATAAACCACAAGACAAGGAAAAATTTGTGTAAAACTGTATTTCAGAGCCCAGCTCTGTATGAAAGCAAAGAATGAAAGACTGGTTTTAACGTCCTGTCGACGAGGTGTTCACTGGACGAGGCTCAAATTCAGATAGAGGAAGCAAATTGCCACGTCCTTCTGAAAGGAACCATCCTACCAACTGCCCTCAGTAATTTAAGGAAATAATGGAAAACTCAAACATGGCTCGCCGGACGAGAATTTGAACCGTCGACTTGTGGAATGTTAAGTTTTGGATCTCGAAACTGCGCCACCTCGGCGGGTTAGCTCTGTTAACCGTGCATTGGAACGTCAATGTTGAGAGTGCAGAGTTTTGGACGTCATAGCGCGTAAAATGCACGTCGAAGAGAGTTTCCGAACGTGTAGAGCAATGTCAAGCATGACCGATATCCTGAACGTGCGTTTGAACGTACATCAGTGAACTGGAAGGATACCACCTACATCATATGCAAGCCATCTCTTTTTAGTAAGGAGTCTGGAGAAGCCATACTGGCTTTCACTTTAAGTCCGTATGTGGTGGGTTTTATACTGTAACTTACGACCCATGAATATATGCCGTTTCAAAGCAACCGCAAATTTATCTCTCAAAAACCTCCCTCGTCTAATGGTTGACTTGATGTGATAAAATGACAAGAAACGTCACAATGGTGATTAAATAATATTCAAAATGTAACTAGCGTGTTACGTAAGCATGACGTTACGACAGACACACCGAATGTCTATTAAAAACAATTTTTTTCTTGATACGATTTATACGGTCAGTTACTAACAAATCTACCTTCAGAAGACAGTAACATACAAGACAAGGTCACTTGGTCCGAAATTCAGTGCAGCGTAATGAACAGAGAGAAGTTATTAAGTGATGCGCGATGTGTTGCAGGATTCAGGATTCCAATTTGCCGCCCCCCTCATGTTCGTGTTTTCTAATATGTTCTGCGACTGTCTTATTAATTTACCCAAGTGTAGAATATCATATTAGATGTTATGTAAACATAAGTGCGTGTCCTCTCTCAGGTCTTTGCGTGTTCCATAGGCTTTTTCTACAACAGAGACTGTACTATTTGCAGTAAGATACGAGGGTAATCCCAAAAGTAAGGTCTCCTATTTTTTTTATAAGTACATAGACCTGTTCCTTTCTACAATGGTTTACATCAGTTTACAGCTTGAACATTTAGCTATTTTCTACATAATCACCATTTATGTCGATGCATTTTTGTAGACGCTGTGGCAGTTTTTGTATGCCCATGTCATACCAGCTTCGCGGCTTTGGCGAAGAAGGATGCCGCCACTGGCGTGATTGTTGCTTGGCCTCAGGTGTAAAGCGGTATGCCCAGGTTTCGTCACCCGTGACAACTGAGTCCAGAAAGTTGTCCTATTCGGCTGCAGAGCGGTGAAGAAATGGGTGGGAAGCATCAACTCGTTGCCGCATGTGGTCCTCAGTCAGCATGCGTGGCACCCATCTTGCGCACACCTTCCGGTAGTTCAATGTTTCCATTAAAATTCTGTGAGCAATGCTTCGGGAAACCTCAGGAACCAACGTGCAGAGATCATCCAGGGTGATCCGCCAATCTTCACGGATGCTTTGCTCAACCTTCAACCTCAGAAATTGACGGTCTCCCGCTCCTTTGCTCGTTGTGAATTTCGGTCCGACCAGCTGCAAACTCTCTACACCACTTACAAACACTTTTGACATCCATGCACGACTCACCGTACATTTCTACATCTACATACATACTCCGCAAGCCACCTGACGGTGTGTGGCGGAGGGCATTTCCGTCAATTGGCGATGGATTTCAATCGGTGCAGTGCCCTTTGCGTTCGAAAACCGAATAACTGCGCGCAATTAGCACTTTGCGGTAGCTTCAAAATAACATCCAACGGGAGCTCAATTCTCAACGGCTGCCAAGCCAAGGCTGAGCGCCTCTGTGCGGTGCACGCATGTTTACACACAGCACGTGAAGCACTCTTCATAACAGCGTGACCAACTGCCACACAAACAAGAGTTCTGTACGTATAAAAAAAATTGGAGACCTTACTTTTGGGATTACCCTAGTATTTTGCACTTTCTTATTCAGTTTTGTATTTCACATGTTCTAAGTATTCTGCCTACTTAATAGAAACAGCGATCGAATAAGAATGATCTTAAGGTTTTGCTAAACGGTGAGAATGGTGAAATAATTTTTATTTTATGTGGAAGACTATTTTAAATTTATATTGCACTATTTCCAATTTTTGTAAGGAGATGTCCTTTTAAAATGGAGCTTCCCTTTTTGCATTGTAACACGTTCATAGATATTGAAGTATTTATTTATGTATACTACAGACAGAACACCATGCCTAGCACGTGGACAAGGATGAATATGTGCGTTTTAACATAGTTGGCTTAGGCATTTTACGCCCGTACATTTCGTAAACAAACTGTGTGATCTGCGATCCAGATACATTCGCTGGAGCGCGCTGCGACCGTGTATACCACGTTGAGACACGCATACCGCTTGTGATCCACAAACCGCATCGCTTCTGAGCGTTCAGCAGCACGTTGAACTCGGCACGCTCAACGCTGACTTTCGAGTACACGGTCCGTGTGGCGACGGCTTAAGGGTGCCAAACGAGCGAACTACGGAAGACAAATGCAACGATTACAAGCTTGTGAAATCTGGAAAGGAACAGTAAGGCAACCTGGCTGAGAAGTAACTTTAACTTAGAAGAAATGAAGGGACGGGATATGGAATAGGACACTTGCATCTTCTGCAAGAGCGATTCATTGAGAAGAGCTTTTGCATATGCTTTTTATAAACAAGAAGAAATATACTGACTGTGTGAACTCAAAGAAGATTGCTAGTATACTGAAGGTTGCAGTGAAATGGAAAGTTTGCTTATGGACTCACTAAATCTTGAACAAAAGGCTTAGCCTGGACAAGGGAGAGAATATCAACTGGATAGAATTAGGAAAAAGTGTAAAACGAGATGGTTGTAAGCCACCTACACACCACAGCATGTATTTAGAAGACATGGCTGAGTACTGCTTACTAATAGAGTACGCTTTAAAATCGTTAAAAGAGCAATGCGATTTTGGGATTCGCAGATGGCTTAGTTTTTCTATTCAGCGATATAAAAGAGGTCCAAGGACATCAAACCTATAGAAAACGAATATGGAATGAACAAAGTAAAGGAAACGAAAATAATGACAGTACGAAGACAGAAGTGCTGAATGTGATGAAATTTGAATAGATGCAAGGTTTTTCATTACACTGGATGTAAAACAAAACATTTTAATAATCACATCCGCAAATTTGGTATTCGCTGATAAAGAGAAGGATAAAATTGGTTCAAATGGCTCTGAGCACTATGGGACTTAACTACTGAGGTCATCAGTCCCCTAGAACTTAGAACTACTTAAACCTAACTAACCTAAGGACATCACACACATCCATGCCCGAGGCAGGATTCGAACCTGCGACCGTAGCGGTCACGCAGTTCCAAACTGACGCGCTTAGAACCGCACGGCCACACCGGCCGGCAAAGAGAAGGATATTCTGTAGCTTCGTGGGAATGGGATCAAGAAAAATGTTGATGAAATGTTTTGTCTGCAGATTCCTACTGTGTGGCGCCGACACTCTAAAACTGAAGACAAAAGACAGGAGCAGTTTGGAGTCTAATGAAATGAGGAATGGTGAAGAATGGGAAAATTTAAGTAAATAGAGAGGCGATGTCCACGTGCTGAGGAGCGGTAATTTCTGGACGTAGCTGAAAGTAGAAAAAGGAATGGATTGAACACGCACTTACGAGGCGGGAAGGGGTTACAAAAACTGTTTTATAAGGATATGAGTATGGAAAGAGAAAGCAAGGTCAGAAGGGTTAAAGCCCTGAACGATCTACTCAATGTACGCAATTAAAATAGCCCGAAGAAAGAAACGATCGACCGTAAAAAGTTGAGGCAACTACAACCTGCTCGTAGAGCAGAAAATACGACGATGATGATGATGATGACGGTGACATCCTACTGACGATAGCCATAATGATGTGCAAAATTTCACCTATACAAGAGTTCACCTCAAAATTATATATGCACGGTCGTTAGAAAGAATCTAAAAAGCTTGTAAGGATGTTGGAGGGTAGGTCGTGCAGAGAAATACTTCTCTAGACGACATTCGATACGCTGTGCTGTTTTCGTAGAGTTAATTACCACTGAAGTTAACCAACCTGGCAGTTGCGCACGCAACAAATTAAAGCGTCACCAAACGTGTTCTTCTTTTGGTTTCCTAAAACCGAACAACAGAGCGATACAAAAATTGGACATGGGACAGTAGTAAGGATCGATCCCGAGGGCCAAAGGCTGAGCGTCTCGTGCGCCATCATCTACGCTAATAGAACAACTGACACTAATTGTATTTAGAGGGCCGCTCGAATTTGCGCGTGCAACGGCCTGACTGGCAACCTTCAGTGCTAATTAAATCGGAAACGGCAGAATGTATCAAACTTTTTTTCTTAACAATTATTTCTCAGCACAACCTACCATACTTACAACCTATTCAGACTATTTCTGTCCATTTTGTATCTTCGTGTTAGCCATTGCATTGCGAGCGCGCGCGCGCACACACACGCACACGCACGCACGGTGAGTGTGTGTGTGTGTGTGTGTGTGTGTGTGTGTGTGTGTGTGTGTGTGTGTGGGTGTGTGTGTGTGTGTATGTGTGTGTGTGTGTGTGTGTGTGTGTGTGTGTGTGTGTGAGAGAGAGAGAGAGAGAGAGAGAGAGAGAGAGAGAGAGACCCATCCGCGCGTGCGCACGAACATTCCTTTTACGATCTTTGAGCACTATCAAGCGACAGGTCGCAAAGCAGTACCTGCTGTGGTTTCAGTACGCTCCCTGCACATGCTACAGAACTGTAATTTAGTTATTCCCGGCGGGGTCAGGGATTTTCTCTGCCTCGTGATGACTGGGTGTTGTGTGATGTCCTTAGGTTAGTTAGGTTTAAGTAGTTCTAAGTTCTAGGGGACTGATGACCATAGATGTTAAGTCCCATAGTGCTCAGAGCCATTTTTTTTGTAATTTAGTTCGCAACTCCGCTCGGTTGCCCGAGGCGTTTGTAAAACTGCTGAGAACGCCGCTAGCAGTCACGCATTGTGAATCGCGTGCAGACCAGAACCGCAGTTTCAAAGCGCAACGCACAAATTTCAAGTGAGAACGTCACGCGATATCGAAGGGCGCCACCTGTTGTTGCTATGAGGAAGTAAGGAAAATTCGGGTCACGTTCCTTCAAGAGCTATACCGCGTGACTTCTATAACTAATAACTGTTCACGAGCACACACTCGCCCTCTAAGGGGGAATGATTAGAGTAAAATATCACACACACACACACACACACACACACACACACACACACACACAGTAGGCACAGAAAGAGGGCTGTAGCCAAATTGGACAACGTGAGACGAAAGTATTTTCCGTGACCGCGTTCTACAGCATTCGCCAGACGTGTAGTAGGGAATACACGGAATATTTCTCATCAAACTCTCATGGGTTTTGGAACACCGTACCTCCTGAATAGCAGTGTGACACACACTCGCTAGGCAAAAGTCAAAGGTCTTCGGAACTACTTTATTTCTGTTAGTATTGTCTTGTTGCCCAGATTAATTTCTTTCTATATTCTCATTCCGCTATCTCCAGTAGCTTCGCTGGAGTCGCCCGGGGGATTCTCTCGCGCACTCAAACGACTGATTCCGCAAGCGACTGAGTGATTCCACTGAGCACGCAGTGGCCGCCGACGGTGGCGGTGGTGATGATGGTTGTAGTGGTAGTAATAGTAGCAGTAGTAAAAGTAGTTGTTGTTTTTGGTCGTGTCGACGTCGTCATCTGAGCCCGACGACTTAACTGATGCAGCTCACAGCGCTGTTCTATCTTGTGCAAGCGTCTTCATCTCTGCATAAATTACTGTAACCTACATCCATTTGAACCTGTTTACCGTATTAAAGCCTTCCTCTCCCTCTTCAGTTTTAAGCCCCCGACACTTCCACGATCAAACTGACGATTCCTTTATGTCTCAGGCTGTATGCTACAACCGAACCCTTCTTTTAGTCTAATTGTGCCGCAAATAAGCACAAGAACTAGAACACTAATAAAATCCCTCAGCGCTGCCTTACTTCTCTGTGTTCTGTAACAGCTGTGACTATCAAAAATCAAGTCAAAATTTACGACTCTGTCGGCGCTTTCGTTTCCTGTCGCGACAGAAAATAAAAGAGGTAATGAAATTAAATAAAACTGAACCTCAGCTGACTTCATGAATGCTCTTTCGATCGCCATTCACAGTCGCGTATGGGCTGTCACAAACCTTTAGAGTGAAAATTATACAGATGGCGAAAGATCCTGAACTCAGTAGTTTGCAGTAAGGAACTAATGGTCGGAAATGAATATCTTGTTCTTGTTATTGAGAAAGAACTTACATCTTACACCAAGATTTTAATCTCAGGCATGTTCGAGAAATAAGATCGAACTAACTTAAATTTCAAATTTTTTTAGCCTTTCTTAACAGTCTTCTATCACACATAAACATGTTCTGCTCTGTGCAGTGTAGAAATCTCTTTTACCGAGATTCCACAACTTCATCAAGTGTCCATATAATTCTTCAGGAGAGGAGAACTATTTTCAGCTTACAAATACAATCTACAATTCCCAAAAAATACAAAATTACGAAAGCAATCCGCATTTCTTGAACGTAGCGGTTGCGACGATGCTACCCAGCAGTGCACGGGATTTTGCGTGCTGGGCGTATTTCGTGCACAATGCAAGTTGCTCAGCAGTTGCGTTACTTTGACTACACGGCTAGGATTGGGGAACAACAGAGAAAATAATCGGCCGTACCTTTTCAAAGCAATTAAGCCGGCATTTCGCTTAAACGATCAGGAGAACCCATGGATGACCTAAATCAGGATGGCGGGACGGGTTTCAACTTTTGTCTTTCCTAATGCAAGATCAGTGTTGTTGTACCACAGCGCGACATCGTTCGGTTTACTTTGAATGACGTAAAAAAAAAAAAAAAATACCTGGCGAGTAAAAGAAGTTTTCTGGAACGCGAAAAGTGTTTTGAAAATGCGACATTTCCTAGACCTGAAGTACGAAGGGTTGAAATATTCATTCAATATAACAGATTGCGCGTCCCCTGATTCACATATCCCAACACCTATATAAATGTGCACCTGTAATCTAATGAAATCGCTATGGTAACCCTAGATGGTTATTTTGCAGGCTTTCTAGAATAGCACATAAGGGACGGAATCTCTCACTGGAAAAACGTTGCACGAAATGCTCAGACTTAAAAGGTAATTAATAAAAAAAAGTGCTTTTTGGATTTGGAAACAAAGTCGTTATCTGACGAGTTGCGAATCTTTTTTCCTTGTCTACTTAGCTGAGAAAGGAGGCGGATTACTACCTCTGTTTTATGCCTATCTCTAATGAGTACCACCTCGTGTGGACGGTGAACAGTCTCCTCTCTTTGGTGTCCTACAAAATGTTTTGCACAGGTCAATATAATGTATGGTCGTTGGCGCTTATTAAGTGGAAAAACCACTGAAGAAATGTACTTAAGGGGCAACAAACTGATACGGAAATATAGTGCTAGGAAACGAATTTTAGCTATTTTGTAGCTCTGCTTTTCAGTGAAGCCACATACAGTTTTCGACACATTACTACATCTACATCTATACTCCGCGAGCCACCTTACGGTGTGTGGCGGAGGGTACTTATTGTACCACTATCTGATCCCCCCTTCCCTGTTCCATTCACGAATTGTGCGTGGGAAGAACGACTGCTTGTAAGTCTCCGTATTTGCTCTAATTTCTCGGATCTTTTCGTTGTGATCATTACGCGAGATATATGTGGGCGGTAGTAATATGTTGCCCATCTCTTCCCGGAATGTGCTCTCTCGTAATTTCGATAATAAACCTCTCCGTATTGCGTAACGCCTTTCTTGAAGTGTCCGCCACTGGAGCTTGTTCAGCATCTCCGTAACGCTCTCGCGCTGACTAAATGTCCCCATGACGAATCGCGCTGCTTTTCGCTGGATCATGTCTATCTCTTCTATTAATCCAACCTGGTAAGGGTCCCATACTGATGAGCAATACTCAAGAATCGGACGAACAAGCGTTTTGTAAGCTACTTCTTTCGTCGATGAGTCACATTTTCTTAGAATTCTTCCTATGAATCTCAACCTGGCGCCTGCTTTTCCCACTATTTGTTTTATGTGATCATTCCACTTCAGATCGCTCCGGATAGTAACTCCTAAGTATTTTACGGTCGTTACCGCTTCCAATGATTTACCACCTATGGCATAATCGTACTGGAATGGATTTCTGCCCCTATGTATGCGCATTATATTACATTTATCTACGTTTAGGGAAAGCTGCCAGCTGTCGCACCATGCATTAATCCTCTGCAGGTCCTCCTGGAGTACGTACGAGTCTTCTGATGTTGCTACTTTCTTGTAGACAACCGTGTCATCTGCAAATAGCCTCACGGAGCTACCGATGTTGTCAACTAAGTCATTTATGTATATTGTAAACAATAAAGGTCCTATCACGCTTCCCTGCGGTACTCCCGAAATTACCTCTACATCTGCAGATTTTGAACCGTTAAGAATGACATGTTGTGTTCTTTCTTCTAGGAAATCCTGAATCCAATCACAAACCTGGTCCGATATTCCGTAAGCTCGTATTTTTTTCACTAAACGTAAGTGCGGAACCGTATCAAATGCCTTCCTGAAGTCCAGGAATACGGCATCAATCTGCTCGCCAGTGTCTACGGCACTGTGAATTTCTTGGGCAAATAGGGCGAGCTGAGTTTCACATGATCTCTGTTTGCTAAGTTTCACATGATCTCTGTTTACTAAGGTCAGATTCTGATCATGTTATCATAATACGGGATGCTTCATGATTAATATACCGGTTTTATGGCTCTGTAGCATTTATTACATTCAATTTACAATTGTACACAACACATAAAATGAAACAGCAACTCAAACAGTTGTATATCCGTGCGCAAAGGGAAGAGTACTGAACAGCCAACAGTGAGTGAAGAACGTGTTGAACGAGTGACGGTCTTTCAAGCGTAGCCGCAAGAAATCAGTTCGGAAGGCTAGTAGTGAATTACCAGTTCGAGTGACGTCTGTGCGGAGACGTTTAAGGAGACGCTTACATCTACGCCCTTATCGTTTGCAGTTATTACAAGCTCTAAAGCCTACAGACTGCGGCTTACGTGCTAACTTTGCAAACGAAATGTTGCTGCATGACGATGAAGCTCTTGTGGATCATGCCGTCTTCAGTGAAGAGGCAACATTTCACCGAAGTGCAGAGTTAACAGACATAATGTGCACATCTGGGAGTTAGCAGACCCCATGAGACGGTACAGTTGCAACGATATCCCCCTACACTGAACGTTATTTGTGCCATATACGGTGGAAAGTTTATGAGACTTTCTTTCACGGTGAGGAAAGTAACTGGTGTTTCGTATCTAGATGCGCCAAAACTATGGCCCCTTTCTCAATTTGGAGATATTGAACCACAGAACCTTATTTGGCAGCAAGATGGGACGCCGCCTCACTGGCATAACACAGTACGCGGGTTGATTAAACGTCGTTGCACCGACTGCTGGATTTGCCGCAAGAGGCTGGATGACCTCAAGGTTCACACACGATCTGATCCCATGCGATTTTTACCTTTGTGGGTTCATAAATGATTATGCTTATGTCCCTACGCTACCAGCTGATCTACCTGACTTTAGAAAAATCACTGAAACAATTACTCCAGACAATGATCAAGGTTTGGGAAGACCTCGCCTATCGACTCGATGTGTGTCGAATGGAGCTCTCACTGAACACATGTAAGAAAAATTGTTTGAGTTGCTCTTTCATTTGATGTATTATTTATAATTGCAAGTTGGGTGTAATAAATGCTACAGAGCCTTAAAACACGTTTATTCATTTTGAAACACCCTGTATTACGTCTATCGAGGGGCATTTCAATCGAATCTGCGAACTCCACTAAATGTCACTACGTGTTCAATATAGGTAGTTTCAGATGCCTACCTGTCAATTGTGATTTAGATTCCACGCTTCCTTAAATTTTTTCACGCAGTTGTTCCTTCAAAGGAGCCTCACTAACCTACAAGGCAACTATCTCGAAAATAAGTGATGTTTTAATATAAAAACATTTTTTCACTCTCAAGACGAGACATTTTCATGCTGTTCTTGCGGTGGTAACAGCCTATATGCAACACTGTTTTTTAACGAGATAGGCAGAGAGAAATCGCGTGGATGGTAGTAGAAAAGGATGCCTCGCGTAAAACCAAATATGAAGTTCGCCACTAATGCTCCACGAACGGTACAAACGATGTTCGTAGATGCTTTTAAGATACTGGAGTCTACACCAATGGAGCATCGGTATGTGTGTTCCTTATACGTAGTGCCATAGATGAAACTGTTTACAATCACTTAATATTTGTCAATTGGTTCCACTAGCCGAAGTATTAAACCTGTTTTATACTGCTTTTGTAATGAGTGTTTCTTGTTGGGTACAGATTTCCGTATATTCCAACGTAAGACGAGTCACAAAAATAAAATGTATAAATATCCTACGTTGACCATTTAGCAATTGGTGCCAGTTCGAAAGGTTCTATTCTCTTATTCCCACTTACTGTTCAAGAATGACCCTCCCCTCTTCTTAGCTCCGTTACCAAGCCAGTGTCGCGCTTCACGCGTCAGGCCTTTGCAACGCACGCGATCCCGATACTGAACGTAACTGCACCGCTGTCGGCCAAGGGAACAGTTATCGGCCAACCCACATGAACTCTCCGACTTCGGTATTAGTTTTGTGAAATGAAGAAACCGCACAACAGTTGTTCAATGAATAATCTTTAACTGCTTATACAACCGGTTTCGGAGCACTTGAAGTCCATCATCAGGTGTAAACTGTAACAATGAAAATATTGTATTATAAGACAATTGGAGAAGCTCGCCAACTTTTAAAAAAAAAAGTCAGGTAAGGAACAATGCAATTACAATTTCTAAAATAAAATAAAAAGAGAGAGAACAGCTGGTTACTTGCAAATAAAATCACTATACCATCTAAGATTACCCACGTGCTAATGTTGTCATGGAACGAAAGTTCCATGCTAAAAAAAAAGACTGAAGGGGGGGGGGGGAGGGTGGAGAACCTAGAAAAATCCCAAAAATCGACATCACGATCGGATAACGAAAGTCACCAGAATAATAAAACATGTGTGCCATAAAGATGTGAAGAGAAAACACGTATTGTGTGAAAATACGTAAATTCGATGAAAGCAGTTCGCCCATACTGGCCGACCGGGAACACTAACATGAAATCTGTGCAATAGTAAATACCTGCTAGCCGTGAGTACAGAGGACGTACACGACTCACAACGCAGGCGCAGGCGCGGTATGAATCATATATGCAATTGGCGAACTATTTAAACCAGAAAAGCGGAAAGCAACAGTAGAAATGAGACGAAACCCATCACAACATAAAGAGAACCTGTACATCTAAAAACAAGGGAAATATTATGTAACATACACACCTTAACATGCCTGAATAATGTCAAAATTAACTAAAATATTTTTGTGATGCAGTTCAGTGCGTTGACTAATAGTATAAAGAGTACGGGAATGAAGACGACTTAAGAAAAATGTTCAAAAGTGTGTGAAATCTTATGGGACTTAACTGCTAAGGTCATCAGTCCCTAAGCTTACACACTACTTAACCTCAATTATCCTAAGGACAAACAAACACACCCATGCCCGAGGGAGGACTCGAACCTCCGACGGGACGACTTAAGATTTCTACTTCTTCCACGACAATGAGTACCCGATCATTCTTTGCAATGCAGAAGACACTTAACACTTTGCCGCCCGGCGACACCACAGTGGTGTCGCGCGCGAAAATGCCGGTCAACGGCCGGCTACACCATAGTGGTAACGTGATCATAGTATCGCGCAGTGGCCGGTGACAGCACTTTAGCATCTTTTCCATTCTGTTGGTGTTTTGTTTAGGTAACAATAAGTTACACACGTCAACAACATTTTTATTTTTGTAAGTATTTATGCACTTTCGTCATGGCAGATGAAAGAGACGATACGGTTATTTACGATGAATGCGCGGTCGTCTTGTCTGACGTTCCGGACGACTTGGCCGATGGGGCAGAAGACAGAAGATATCAAAACAAAGAAAGTGAAGCAGAATCGTCGGAAGATAGTGAAATACGTCCAAAAAGAATCCGGCGAACGCTACTGTTGCCAACTGATTCGGATGGATCAGACGAAGAAGACAGACTATGATTTACTGAGGACCGATAATAAATTTGGAGGATCTCCGGGTCCGCACATATTTCTCAAAGATACACAGAGCGTCGTGGATATCATAGAATTATATAATGGAGACGATCTATTTGAATATATTAGCAACGAAACCAACAAGTATTACAGTCAAAATTGCAATAGAAGGAAACTGGATAAAAAAGGCCCAATCTGTCGACATTACGGGACCCGAACTTAGAAAATGGTTTGGGCTTGCTATCCTTATGGGAATCGTAAAAAAAAGCAAGGATCGATGATTACTGGTCAACGAATCCGTTGACAGACACACCGATAGTTCGCAAAACGATGTCCCGCAATCGATTCAGACAAATATTACCATTTTTACATTTTTACGATAATAACAACAAACCTGATAATGCCAACCGGCTTTTCAAAGTTCAATTCGTGATTGATTTTAAAGTTTAAAATCCGTCAAAAATTACGAAATATGGGATACTCATTCGGATGCTGAGTGATTCGAGTACGGGATATATTTCCTCATTCAAGATATATTCCGGCGCTGGACAACCTTAAGCAAAAACAGTGATGCAACTACTGACACCTTCTTATGGAAAGTGGCATCACCTCTACATGGATAATTATTACAACAGTGTAGAACTTGAAGAGAAGTTACTTGAAAAGAAAATTCGAGTTTGTGGAACGATACTGCAAAACAGAGGATTTCCGGAAAAATTAAAGCGCGCAAAAGTCAGTGTGTTTGAAGCTTGTCATCAACGGAAAGGTGACAAGCGGCCGGCGACAGGCCAAGTAATCCGAATTAGCGCTGCCGGCGCTAAGCGAATAAATTTGTACGACACGTGTTAAATTATCGCTAACCTGCTGCAGCTGGCATGGAATTGGCTGTCTTTGTTGTCTTTAAATCTCGTACGAAAATTGCTGTCTGCCTGACCAATATATCTGGTCGTACACAGATGGCTTGTATCGCCCTCAGTACACACCCTGCCTTATAGATCGTGTGCGCCCTCAATATGCACGGCCAGCGAATATTTGCTATTGCAAAGTTTTCCTGTTAATGTTCCCGGTCGGGCGGCACGGGGAGACGGTTTTTATTGAATTTATGTAAGTAATTCCATACAATACGTTTTCTCTCCCCGTCTTTATTACATCTTACACGTATTATGATTCTGGTGCCTTTCGGTGTCCAGTCGTGATGTCGCTTTTTGGAATTTATCTAGATTCCCTTTTTTTACTCTTTTGACATCTAACTTTTGCTCGATGACAAGAATGGGACAAGGATGTGATTAAGTGATTTTATTTGTAACGTACTTGTATAGTTGCGGCTGCCCCACAAAAAGAACTCTTTGTTCTTTATTAGTGGATTACTTCTGGATGAGAATCACCGGCTTTACTCCAAACATACAACGCTGACGATGTGTTTCTCGTCGAACTGGCCCCTTGGAACATTCTCGGTCGTATTATCGGAGGAAAAACACCACTGGACAGAAGTTCTAAGAAAGAAACTTTGAAGCCCATAAAATAATTAATGACTACAGTTTTCATGGAAGTAAAACAGTTCGTCTCCACTTTAGTAAAGATCATCACGTCTGCTTCTCCAAACAGTTTCTCTTTCAGCTACCTCTTAGTTTCTCAATCTAACACACAGCTGCCACACAGTAACAACCATTTGAGCGAAATCACCGTACACGCGTTTTTGAAAGTCACATCTTAGTTGCCGGCTTGTCTCCACAGTAAAGCTGCCGCCATAGTTCACGCGTGCCTAAAAATATTCGTCTACTAGACACTGAACTGTCGATAACACTCGGCGAGCCACTGTTGTCGGAACTACCGCGACTGAGTTTTCAATTTTTCGAGTTGAGAGCTGTTATCAAAATCTGCTGAACATTTGAGGCCTGGTCTACAGTACGTTTATTCATTTACACAACTGTGTCATAAAGTATGTTTTGTTACTCACCTAATCTGTGAAGATCCGGTGACTTGATACGTGTATAACCCGGGTCTCTGACAGGTGAATCACGGCCCTGTTAACAGAAAGATGAAACAGGTCTTTGTAGCGTGAAATCGTAAAATGTTGTTGCTGTTCATTCTTCAAAGTAGGCAGTAAAATGTACTGTGTGATAAAACTCATTTTTAGCATTACAGCAGTTGGTGTGTGAGTGGGGATGGGTGGGGTTGACGTAGAAAGAAAGAGAGAGAGAGAGAGAGAGAGAGAGAGAGAGAGAGAGGAATCAAAAAACAAGGCCGCAATTTGGAAATACTGCAACGTCGGAAATTCGCTAGGTATTCGATTTCATTATGTACTTATCCCAAACGGTACAATACTGGAACTAATCATCGAAACTGCGACATACAAACAAAATAGATTTGAACAGATTGGGTATCCATTTTGTAGAAACATATACAAACATTCGTGGCAAGCTGAAACTGAGCGATTCCCGAAGCAGGATCTCTGCCTTTCACGAGTAGTATGTCGGACCTGCTGGTCTAGCAGTAAAGAGCGTGCCTGGAAAACGAGAGGTCACGAGATTAAACCCTGTCGGACCACGGAAATTTTCAGTCTGCCTTTAATCAAACCTTCACCTCTCAATGGGGTTCTTATCGCATGTTAAACTATAGTTCCTCTTCCGGTGGTGCGAAAGTGGGCTATAAGAGAGACACGTCAATTCGCCGAACTGGTGTCCAATTGTAAGACTTACAAACTCGTCATTTATCCACACGATATTAAATGAAATACTAGCAGTACTCCAGCAGTTATGTTTTCTGTGCACCCTTCTCAGACTGAGGTAAAGGTTCGAGCTGTCACCTAGTTTCCTGCACACTTTTCCAAGCTCCACGGTGACCCGTGGGTACCAGGGCTGATTGTGAAGCGTTCACAAATAGCGCCACTGAAAGTGCACTGCCCACGGAAGGCAGCGATCTCGGGTCGATTCCCGCTAGGGCACAATAATTTTAGCTTGTCACAAATGTTTGTCGCAACGTGTAATTTACTAAAAAGTGGAGCAATGTAATCGCTGATAAGACAATATCGCATACACTGTATGCTTTTCCGGCAGCAATAACGATGACAAACTATTGTAGGTGTTTAGCACTATCGCACACAGCAGAAAATCTTGTCGGCACGGCAACCACAGTTGGTGATTACGAAGCCGCTTCAGCTTTATTTCATCTTTTTATCATCAGATCACAACCGGTTTCGTAGTACTGAGAACCACAGCCTCAGGTGATATGTAACTACGTCATAAGAGCTAAGAAATCCGGAACATGGAACCCAACTAATGAACCGATAAATGACAGTACGTTAATGAATCAAAATCAGCCAGACGTAGGGATTCAAGTTCAAAATGGTCGCTGGAGCTTCCGCTCCAGTCTATGTGCGTCCCCGGAACACGAAACGCGACCATATACTGTCGAAGGATGTGCTTTTCAGTGGCACGAAACCGGTTGTGATCTGATGATAAAAATATTAAACATAGCTGAAGTGGCTTCTTAATCCCCACGAAATACCACATACATTCCAAAATTTCAGCTGCTGTTTGAAGAAGTCTGCATAATACCGAATAATTGTAGCATACTAACACGTATCTGATCATATCGAGCGAGGTGGTGCAGTAGAACAACCATGGGTTCTCATTTGGGTGGACGGCGATTGAAATCTTCCTTCGGCCATCCAGACATAGATTCTCCACCGTTTTCTTAAACCGCTTAACGCAAGTGCTGGAATGGTTTCTTTTTACAAGTGCAAGACCAGTTTCCTTGCCCAACCAGAGCCTGTGTTACGTTTCTAAAGATATCGGCGTGATGCGACCTTAAAGCTGAACGCATCAAATCTGGTCGCACAGAAGTCGGAAGATTGATGATCTGCCTGTCAGGCATGATCGAGACACACAATAGAAGGGCAATATCTTCATGAAACCTTGCGTGTATATTTTCAAAATCATAGCTACCTCGCTGTGTAGCTACTGAAATAGCGCCTGGGGAAGGAAAGATAATGCGAATTCACGTTTGGAAACGATTGTAAACATGTACCAGAGAAGATTACGCTCAATCTATTGGAATAGAACAACAGAATGACTGGCTAGTTTCTTATCGAAGAGCATTGTTATTGCTGCCATTAACAGCTATTCATTTGGTACTGCTGCCTCGGAGAACAATTCTTAACAGAAACTTTAGATAAAAACCTCAGTTCGCTTCTACGTTCACTCCCCAATCATGTTCGCAGCTCGTGGTCTAGTGGCGAGCGTCGCTGCCTCTGGATCACGGGAAAAGAACAATGTTCGTGCCACAGTCCAAAAACATTTAAGCAGGGCAGATGTTCATTTCTGTGTGCACATTACATAACAATGAAACATTTCTTCCAAGATAATTGTCATCCACTTACGAATCACGCATCATTGACTGTCTATTGTCGAAGACAAGTGTTGGATAACACAATGCGAACATTGTAACATGGTGCATGGTCATCTTCATTCCTGTGGATCAATGCAGATAAACAGTGAATAGTAGTTTTACACCACTCAACAGAAGGAAGCTGCTTCAAATGGTTCAAATGGCTCTGAGCACTATGGGACTTAACATCGGTGGTCATCAGTCCCCTAGAACTTAGAACTACTTAAACCTAACTAACCTAAGGACATCACACACATCCATGCCCGAGGCAGGATTCGAACCTGCGACCGTAGCAGTCGTGCGGTTCCAAACTGAGCGCCTAGAACCGCGAGACCACCGCGGCCGGCAGCTGATTCAAAACTTGAAAAAATGCTGGAGCAGAGTGGCTATTCTGCTTCCACAAAAATCATTTTGTGATTGCAGAGTTTAAGCGACTCGAGAGATAGGAGCGAACCGCCAGCCAATTCTGGTTCTTTCTTAGGCGTCACGTGCTCGCTGTGTTGCCTGTTTTCTAAGGACATACAGATGACACTGGCCACACTACCACCCATCAATGCAACCTGTCAACCACAAAGTTATTTTATTAGGGCTCTAATTATTCTTTCAATACAGGTCACAATGGCTCGAAATAATTTCCTCTTTATCTTCATCAATGAAAGATAAGATGTAGTAACCTGCTGTAGACAATGAGCTTATTTTATTTAAGCTATAATTATTTTTTCAATACAGATCACAATGACTCGAAACAATTTCCTCTTCATCTTCATCAATGAAAGATAAAGTGTAGTAACCTGCTGTAGACAATGTTGGTTCAACCGAATCAAAATGCTTGCCTAGTGTGATATTAAGGGATGCATCAGTTAACCTTCCTTTCAGTGTGACCACAGGATCCAACGAAAACAGTGAAAACGACCACACAATTATTACAACCACCACCATGCTCCACTACTGAAAACGACATGCATTCTGTACCCTTTCACTGTACACGCCAGAACTGTCTTGCGGATTCAGAGTTCACTGAAGAAGGCGATATTTAACGAAGAGAAAGCCATTTTGTGTTACGCGTACGCCAATGCTTTATATTGTGAACGGGTGCTTTATATTGTGAACGGGGGCAACAACGTGTGCTTCTCGTATAACATGAAATCAATTTCTAATAGTTCTAAAGTTACACCACCTTCTTCTTCTTCTTCCTTTCTTTCTTTTCGTTTTGGCCCTATCAAGACCGCGTTAATTTACGCCAGATTCGTTTTTCTGGCCTTTAACCTAATGTAATATTCTTTCATTCTAAAACTTTGCAACCCTCTTCCTCCTACTATCCATGATGATTTTGCCCTGGGTCTAATTCTGTCTTGGAAACCTGTGAATGCCAGATTAAAAAAAACCCTGTAGTAAATCTCTGGTCTCTGTATTCCCATTTGTTCCATATCCATTTGTACTTCTTGGCTCCAGAAGCAATCTGAAGACAGTGTATCATTTGGTGTGTCAACCTCCTCTACTCCATTCTTAGAAGTGTCCGAAGAACATGATACTTTTCCTCCTGATGTCCAAGATTCTCTCCATCTGGATACAGAGTTCTCGGTTAGCTAGCCTTGTATATTGACTTATATGGATATGGTATCTGTTCTTTCGGACATGTCCGAAAGAACACACACTAATGATGACCTGCAGCCGTCTAGGACGAAATTAGAATTGTATTAATACCTTCAGCTGCTAACGGGCGTTGATATATATCAACGGGGACGGGTGAAAATGAACTCCTTCTCCTGTGCGGATGCACACATATTCCCCGAACTCTTACGGGACTTGGTAAGAGTGTCTTTCACGAGTAATGAGTGTGTTGGGGTGGGACACTACGAATGTAGTGTGTGGACATACAAGGTGAGAATGTGGGTCTCGCGGGAGGCGTGCGCGAGATAGTCCCTTCAGTCGCGCTATCGTCTGTGTCCTCAATGGCTCAGATGGATCGAGCATCTGCCATGTAAGCAGGAGACCCCGGGTTCGAATCCGGGTCGGAGCACACATTTTCACCTGTCCCCGTTGATATATATCAACACCCGTTAGCTGCTGAAGGTGTTAATACGATACTAATTTTGTATATTGACTGTCTCCACTTCTTCAACGTCCAGTTTCACCTGAGATACCCTCGCTTCATCAATTCTAGTCCAAGTACTCCTGTTCTTACTAGGTTCAGACGTCCTGCTCCGTATAACGCTTCAGGGTGGATCATTGTATGGTAATGTCTCAGTTCTACATTGATCGAGATATTATCATCATTGCAGATGCTCAATGCTAAATTCATTTTGCTTGTTCGTGCTCCCATTACTACTTCTTGTCAGACCAATATCTGCCCATTCTCCCAGGTATTTAAATCTCTACACCTTCTGAATTGTCCTTCTTCCTATTGTCATCCACCCACGGTGGAGTTTTCCACTATTTATATAGTTCACCGCTGGTAGTCGAAGACAGAGCAAAGGAAGTTGGCCATTTACATTACTATCTTATAGCGCCCAGAAAGCCGAACAAATGTACACAGAGATTTCGTAATAGACGTCATGCTAATTGGAAGAAAGCTATCGCCGGGTACAGAAACCAACGTGAAACTTGGTTTCTCAAGACGCAATGATCAGGCGAAATTTAAGGACAAGAAACTGTTCGCACAGGAAAATTTGCAAAAACACAGAAAAAACCTACTGAACCGTGTCGGAGCACAGTTATCAATAAATGCCAGTGAATCAGACTACGTAATGAACACTTTGAAGAATACAGTGTAGAGAGTATTGGCACAACAACATTACAATCCTGTCGCAAAAAATTTTGTAACCGAATTTACAAACTTAAAATGGTTTCATAATCTACTCTTTAAGAAGTAGACTCTTATGTTACAGGTTTAACACAATAAGTCAAGTATTTAACTTAGAAACTGTGTACACGTCTTGAAGCAATGTAACTCATAGCGCGCAAATTGCCAGACTATATTCATACAGAATTTGAGAATGTGAGCACTTAACGACTTCCAATAAAATTTACACTATATCTGAAAGCCTTTAGAGAATGTTCTCGCTGACATCTCACCACAAAATAAATGAAAATATGATTATAGCTTACTACATTTTCGCTGCTCTTGCAGTAATTTCAACAAGGGCATGAGATTTTAATTTAATAATTTAATCTTTCCTACTGACCGTTAGGCAACCCCTTCGATATCCCTTTGGCACAGTTTGCCTACTTTCAGGCACTAGAGCAGCTGCCAGGCTGAAATGGTGTCTATGTTCCAGACAGGTAAATTTGTAACGCGCTCAACCAGCCCTGCGGGTGACACCGAGGGTACTGATGAACTGAGGAGGGGGGGTGTCTTAAAGGGACCCATTCACGCAAATGTTAATGCTGCAATCCCGCGTGATCAATCCACAGGAAGACGGAAATAGGAGGATTGAAAAATCGTAAACATCCTTTGATGCTTCGGATCACGTTCAAATTTCCTCGAATGGTTACAGCCTGAACACCAGAGCTAAACTGCAGTCGCACTGCACTCCAAAGTGGTGTGATCAGTTTCAAACGGATTGCTAGCCCGCGATGTCCTTACAGAACAGTTGTAGTGTCTGAGATACGTCAGTAATACCATAAATCGTTAATAACGTCGTCGTGCTGTTCATTGCACTGCAAACTGTCGTTATCGACCGCTAAATACCGGGTGATCAAAAAGTCAGTATAAATTTGAAAACTTAATAAACCACAGAATAATGTAGATAGAGAGGTAAAAATTGACATACATGGTTGGAATGACGAGGGGTTTTATTAGAACAAAAAAAAAAACCATATTGCTAGACATGTGAAAAATCTCTTTCGCGCGGCGTTTGGTGATGATCGTTTGCTCAACCGCCACTTTCGTCATGCTTGGCCTCCCAGGTCCCCAGACCTCAGTCCGTGCGATTATTGGCTTTGGGGTTACCTGAAGTCGCAAGTGTATCGTGATCGACCGACATCTCCAGGGATGCTGAAAGACAACATCCGACGCCAATGCCTCACCATAACTCCGGACATGCTTTACAGTGCTGTTCAAAACATTATTCCTCGACTACAACTATTGTTGAGGAATGATGGTGGACATATTGAGCATTTCCTGTAAAGAACATCATCTTTGCTTTGTCTTACTTTGTTATGCTAATTATCGCTATTCTGATCAGATGAAGCGCCATCTGTCTGACATTTTTTGAACGTTTGTATTTTTTTTTGGTTCTAATAAAACCTAATGTCATTGCAAGCATGTGCGTCAATTTGTACCTCTCTTTGTACCTCTCTATCTACATTATTCCGTGATTTATTCAGTTTTCAAATTTATACTGACTTTTTGATCACTCGGCATATAGGAATCAGCGCCCCAAGGGAAGGGGTGTTGTCACTTACGCCCTTTGTGCCACCCCCTGAGGTGATCTCGTGTCGATTCTGAGCGGGGCTGTGTCTTAAATGTTTTTCTCGGCCAATTCTACAAAAACTGCATGATATCGACGCTTGGTGTCGCTGTTCTTGCCTCCACCGCAGACGTGTTAAAAGAAGGGATGAAATGTGGGTAAGAGGGGCTATGACGACACCTCCATGCTAGCGTTGGCCAGAATTGGGCTGAAATTTGGTGCCAATGTGACATCATCATTAATCCACCTTACAGCTCACATGAACTCTGAAGTTGTGGCCATTTTTACGCATGTGTCGACACCTTGTTGTTGGAAGCGTCGACGAGCACGCTGGTGACGTCGCAGGGCACTACGCTTTACACCTTTACAGAGGAAGGTTGTAGGCACCTTTGAGCCAAATGTCGAACTTATGCGTCGCAATGAGAGAGAATTACGAGGTTTCGAAAAAGTGATCACATGGTTCAAATGGCTCTAAGCACTATGGAACATCTGAGGTCGTCAGTCCCCTAGACTTGAACTACTTAAATCTAACTAACCTAAGGACATCACACACATCCATGCCCCAGGCAGGATTCGAGGCTGCGACCGTTGCAACAGCGCGGTTCCTGATTGAAGCGCCTAGAACCTCTCGGCCACAACGGCCGGCGAAAAAGTGATTCTTTAATTTTGTTGAGCAGTCTATTTTCCAGTCATCATTAGCCCATAAGCGTCACAGGATGCATACAGGAAGGACATGTGGTCTGCTTTCGTGAACGGATTCATAACCATTAAAAGATACAATTTTGCACAGATTTTTCAATATTATAAAAACCGAATGCTGTCTTAACGTTTAATTCGACAATACGGCTTCTTGAACATTCAGGAGAACAATGTTTATTTATATATGTTACGGGCAAAGTGCAAAATCGGCTAATGCCGGAAGTGGCCAGCCAAGTCAGGAAATGGCCAGTGTCCGATATTTTCTTGAGTTCAAGATTTGGTCAGCCAGCTCGCGAAATGACGTGAACCCATCATCCAAAGTCGGAAGAAAAAAACTGAATCTATTTGAAGAGTCTGTATTATTTCAAGCTTTATATAGTTATTCGTTTTATCAATCTCACCTTTTGCAGTCCGCATTGCTTAAACTACGATGTCAATTTTTATGACATTTGGAGCAGCACAACAGTTTCTTATTTCTACATTTCCAACCAGATGTTGCCCATTTATCAGCGCAAATGCATTAAGTATACCCTTGGCCGCCAGTCAGTTATGAAGAAGAGATGGTTCGTAATGATCTTTCTTCTGTAACCACGGATTCCACCGTGAGCAGTTTCTCGTGCAAAATGGAAATCTCACTTTTAGTATGCAGTTCCTTTAGAACACCATTCTCTGTTCTTTGCTTTTGGAAAGCATCCCCGACGTTCTTGACAACTGCAAGAACGCTTCTGGTATCACCACGACTTCTGTCAATATCTGATATACGGACTGAACACTGTCCCCAACCTTTGCTAGTGGGAACCTAGCATTTGGATTTTCAAGCATTTTCGCATCTTGCATTTGCAAACTGGCATGAGCTCATGATCTTTTTTTACTGATTTTTTGTTTATATTGACATAGTCTGCGCGTAATTTTCTCTCCATATCCTTCGTCAAAAAAATGGTTTAAATGGCTCTAAGCACTATGGGATTTAACATCTGAGGTCATCAGTCCCCTAGACTTAGAACTACTTAAACCTAACTAAGCTAAGGACATTACACACATCCATGCCCCAGGCAGGATTCGAACCTGCGACCGCAGCAGCAGCGCGGTTCCGGACTGAAGCGCCTAGAACCGCTCGGCCACAACGGCCGACTATACTTCGTCGCTTATTCCACAAATTGCACAGACATCTCTGCTGCAGGATACATAACAAAGGGTGCACTACACTCTGTTTAAGACACCACACACAGTATTTTCGCACTGTTATCGTCAGTGAACTAGACTGTAGATTCCGATGACTCCAGTGCCACGGCGGCATTTCATTATCGGGGGGAGTTCCTGCATTTATAGCATCCTCCAGTTCTCGTTCAACGCTCTCAGTGTCTTTATCCGTCACTATGTCGTCCATAACCACTATGGGAAGATTTGAGGTACTCAGACCCACTTTTGCTTTGCAGCTAAACATGGCCTCAAATGGCGACTGCTGAATGCCTTGATGAAACGAGCGGTTTTTCACAAATTGAATAAATCGGAGATTTCAGCCCAATGTGTTGATTCCTTCGTCAAAATCCATATCATTATCCTATTCTGAACATCCTGGTTGGCGCGTCGACGGAGCCTTGGCTTCGACTACGTCTGTTTTCCATGTACCAGTTACAGTTCAGGCCACATGTTTGTTTGTTTGTTTGTTTGTTTTTTTGTTTATTTATAATTTGGATCGAAAATTCTCTCCCGTTATCTGACTAAAGCACACATGGAGCGTCTATAGTGGTGAAGATATCGAGCAGCTCGCAAGCAACTTCTGCTCTTTTGATTAGCAGGGAGTCGTAATAATATAATCTTGGTTAAACGATCCTGATCAATAACGGCCGTCTAAGAAACCAGATTCACTGATGATATGGCTTTGACTCGGAAGGTTATAGAATAATGAAAGGGAAGCCAACTTCTAAGAACACATATGGCTCCAACGTTTTTGGAACAGTCTTTTTAATAACACGTGATATGATGGATTCTGTCATCGGATTCACATCAGCTAGCGAACGCATCTCTGTGTTATTCCTAAGGCAACAAGGGATACTCTATTGTAAATGCACACGCTCCAGTTAATGATGACAACAAGAAAGACCCTGAAAAGGACCAAAGTTTCTAGCAGATGATAGAAGACGAGATCAGTAAGATCCCCGATCACCACGTCAAACTACTGGTAGGTGACTTCAATGTTAAACTGGGGAAAGAACGACAGTACCAAGACATACTGGAGCCTTACAAAGTACAGAGACCAACAAATGCTAAGGGCAAACGCTTAACTGAACTGTGTAGGCTGTATCAGTTGAAGATCATGTCCACAGTGTTCCCTACAAAAGGCAAGATACCAGACCACTTGGCAATAACCAAACGCAGCTATTGGATCATTTCAAATCGATCATGTTGCAATCAGTTTAAAGAGTAGGAAAGAGATCAGGAATGTCAGAGTACGCAAAGGCTGCAATGTTGACTCTGACCATTTCTTCACAAAAATAAAGACCAGACTACTACCTAGTCGAAAGGTACCTCCGACCACAATTCCGCCAAGGATTGATCCCCTATTCTTTGCAGAGAATAAAAAACGCTTTAAAACTAGCAACTGAGATCCATTGTAAGCGAGGCGACCAATAGCCTCGGGCAACCTCGAAGGAAGCGACGTCATAGGTGGTGGAATTCTGAATGTGACCTTGTAGTTGACGAGCGTGCCACAGCTTGGAGGAAGTGGAACTCGCCTAAACGACAAGAAGACTGGGAGACTTTCACAAAGGTGCGGAAACTGACAGGCAACACCATCAGGCGTAGGAAGAGATCTTCCGATCGATCAAGGTTGGGAAAGTTGGATGAAGAATTTAAAATGTACAACACCAGAAATATTTACCGGGCCTCCAAGGAGGAACTCACGGTATAAACCGCAATGTCTTCACATTAAGCAAACGGCCGGGGAGCTGGTCACCAATAACCGCGAGAACGTCGAACTTTTGGCAAACTATTTTGAGCAATTGCTTAATTGTGAAGAGCGCATGAAAAGACTGCCTGTTGAAGATCCTCAAGAGATACACCTACCATCTAACCCACCAACCATACACCAAGTTGCTAATGCCATCAACCATCTTAAGAACGGTCTGAAGGCAGATGGAAATACGATCACAGAGGCCCTACACCGGATCTTGGCCGACTGTTGGGAGACTGGCAGCATCATACACCTTTTACATAAGAAAGGCGATCGCAGCGATGTCAAAACTACCAGGTGATTTCTCTGCTGCCAAAAGGATACAAAGCGCTCTGCAAGATTATACTGGACACTGTAGAAAGTCCTAGTGATCAAAAAATTGGTGAATATCAAGGAGGATCTCGACGTGGAAGGTCCAGTACCGAGCAGATCTTCAATGTGAAAACCATTCTCCAATTAAAACAAAAAAGGAGTACGAACATCATTCTGGTTTTCGTCAGCTTTACGAAAGCTTATGATTCCATCGACCACCAAACACTCCTCTTAGCACTCCAAGAACGAGGTGTGGGTTACAACACACACCCTCACCAAACAGACTCTCACGGATACAACCTCTAAGGAAAAGTTCAGAGGAAAACTATCTCGGAGTTTCGACATCAGAACGGGAGTACGACAGGGTGATGGTCTATCACTCAGTCTGTTTAATCTGGTGCCTGATAAAGTCATCGAAACCAGGCAATGTGCGCTGTGGGATCTACGAATCAAACCGGTTACCACTGGACCCGGGACCCGAAGAATCGAGATAAGGTGCCTTGCGTTCGCAGATGACATTGCAATCTTAACTAACAACTCTAAAGATGTTGTCATCGCTCTCCAAGACCTGCATGAGATAGCGATGATGTCAGAGTTACGAATATTGTATGACAAGACCAAATACTTTGAGAACCGTCACTCCAATAACACCCCTGTGACTACTATACATGGAACGACTGGGAAGGTCAACTGCATTCGTTATCTTGGTGAATGGGTGCATCTCAATGGTAGAGACGGCACCTCCGTCTTAGAAAGGCGTAACTAATTCAACGTGGCATACCATCTGTCCCACAATCTATACAACAAGAAGTGCATTTCGAAGAATGCTAAGGTCTGTCATTACAGAACTGCAGTCAGACCACAGTTTCTTTATGGCACAGAGACCCTCTTGATGAACAGAAAAGGTACGATGGATGACCTGGAGAAAGGCGGCCGGAGTGGCCGAGCGGTTCTAGGCGCTACAGTCTGGAACCGCGCGACCGCTACGGTCGCAGGCTCGAATCCTGCCTCGGGCATGGATGTGTGTGATGTCCTTAGGTTAGTTAGGTTTAAGTAGTTCTAAGTTCTAGGGGACTGATGACCTCCGATGTTAAGCCCCATAGCGCTCAGAGCCATTTTAACCAATTTTTTTTTTTTTTTTTTTTTTCCCCTTGGCCTGAGATTGCTCCCAGGTGGAACCTACCGACCGAAGTCTAATTCTGAACTGTGTCAATAGTTAGAATCAGCAAACACCAGTATGCAACGTAGGAGGCTCAAGTTCTATGGGCACCTACAACGAATGAACAACAATAGGCTTACCAAGAAGATCTTCTCATTGGTTAATTGTTACAAGACTGGAAGCCCGTGGCTTAATGACGTACTAAAGGACTCTGATCTCTAAGTAGAAGATCGTTCCAAATTTTGTGCTATGGTAGAGTCTTGGAGCCCACCACCTAGAGTCCCTAAACGTCGGAAGACCCTTTCACAGGAGAGGAAGGAGACATTATCAGCAGGGCTCAAGAGTTATTGGGAACGGAAGAGAGCATCGAAGAAGAAGTAGTTATAAGCGCTCAATAATAATAATAATAATAATAACGATCCTGGTAATGAGTATAAACTTGTACTCAGCGCCGGGGTACTTTGTACGTCTATCAGATCTATAGAGCATCTTCAGTAAATTCTTTAAATATCAAAGGTTTGGAAACTATGTCTTTCTTGGAATTAGACAACTTAGTCTGACAAGGCTTGCATAAGCGGAATACAATGTAATGAACTCTTTGCTGACATTTTGTATTTAGTTTGTAGTTTCTTTCGTTGTCTCCTATTATTGGCACAATAAGTTTTTCTTTGGTTCAAATGGCTCTGAGCACTATGGGACTCAACTGCTGAGGTCATTAGTCCCCTAGAACTTAGAACTAGTTAAACCTAACTAACCTAAGGACATCACAAACATCCATGCCCGAGGCAGGATTCGAACCTGCGACCGTAGCGTAAGTTTTTCTTTCCTGTCAACTTCAATAACGTCATATTTTCTTAGCTGACGATAGTCAAAGTTCTCTTTTCTCTGCTTCGATTTGTCTTCTTTAACGTGCTCTATAAAAAAGCAGTAACAATCTCTTATGAGTACTCAGTTGTTATTTGCTTTTCCTCGCAGCAAGTATTCAAAGTGTCCGACAACCTGCTTCACATATCGGATGTTTGTTCCCCATTTCCATGCATGCCAATTTTGCCTTGTTGATTACTCCCGTGTGAAGTACCCATGGGACAGCTTGCGGAAGAATAGTAATTGGAATCGACGTACCGTTATAGGGATAGGTCTTCAGGCCAAATAAATATGTTCGGTTGCTGTCTGAACATATTAAAGGAAAATGTTAGGAAGCACACAAATATTACAGATAAAACATCATTAGAACCCAGTCAACCTACTTTCGCTAATCTGACCTTCCATTTAATCTGAACCGGTATCAGGAAAGAAAGGTAACTGTAAAAAAAAAAAAAAAAATTTAATGTACTTTATCAGTTTTAAAGGAAGTTTTGTCACTTTCTGTGGCATCCACCCTTGCTGCCCACCCGACCAGGCCATGGCCAGTTCAGGTCGGATAAATGGGTCTCTACTACATTGTATAGTACAGTATAGTATAGTATAGTATAAATACCAGAAATCAACACAGTACTCACAATGAAACCGATTTGTCTAAATAAGAGTAAGTCACAGAGGAAATACAAATACCACAAATATCAGCAATTACTATAATACTTACAATGAAGCCGACTTGTCAGAAAAGAATAAGTCGAAGTCTCAAAGGCTAAACCGTCTCCGAAAATCAGCAGCTGGAGTTCACGCAGAATAACGTGTGGAGATGCGCAACCGGCAGCGCACGCGTAAGGAGAGTGGTAATGGTGGGAGTTACTTGCCGTTCTAAACTGAAGCCTACCCTCACACTTTTTGTGAATACTAAGTGAAACTCCGCCACGCCCACACTTGCATGGTGACCATTCAAAAAGACCTGTCACCTCTGCTTTGGTCAGTATCTAAAAACAATTTCGCTGAAAATGCAAGAAAAGCAGCACAGTTTATTCAGTGTCACCTGTGATGGAGATGCAAGTCCGAGAAAATTCTGAAACAGTGGTTTATTAAGTGAGAAACTGAGGAAAAGTACGGTCAGTAGTATGAAGAAACACATCCTCGGTACAAAAATAAACGTGTAATATGTTCACTTATGTTGTTCCAAAACCCGCAGCATTTTTAGTTTCACCAGCTATCAGCGGCCCCTAAAAACTACATTCTTTCATCGAAAAAGTCTGTAGCCAGTGTAATAACACAGTTGATAATGAAGATTTCCATAAAAACAATATGGCAAAATGTTCTCCTCCTAGCGCGCTATCAATTACCAAAATCTCATTTCGATACCTCAAACCGTTTATGAAATACGAGAAATGTTGTGGATATTTCACTCTGGCATTATCGCTGGTGCACGAGCGCAAACGAATGTGCTACATCTGATCAATTTTCTCAAGATTGGTGACAGACAGGGACCTCGACCCAAGTCTAAATAAAAATTCAATATGTTAGCTAAATTTCATACGCGGCAAAATATTATGTAATACTACAAACTTTTTCGAATTCGCTAAGTGTCTTACTACCAAGCAAATACACTACTGGCCATTAAAATTGCTACACCACGTAGACGACGTGCTACAGACGCCAAATTTAACCGACTGGAAGAAGATGCTGTGATATGCAAATGATTAGCTTTTCAGAGCATTCACACAAGGTTGGCGCTGGTGGCGACACCTAAAATTTGCTAACATCAGGAAAGTTTCCAACCGATTTCTCATACACAAACGTCAGTTGACCAGCGTTGTCTGGTGAAACGTTGTTGTGATGCCTCGGGTAAGGAGGAGAAATGCGTACCATCACGTTTCCGACATTGATCAAGGTCGGATTGTAGCCTATCGTGATTGCGGTTTATCGCATCGCGACATTGCTGCTCGCGTTGGTCGAGATCCAATGACTGTTAGCAGAATATGGAATCGGTGGGTCCAAGAGGGTAATACGGAACGCCGTGCTGGATCCCAACGGCCTCGTATCACTAGCAGTCGAGATGACAGGCATCTTATCCGCATGGTTGTAATGGATCGTGCAGCCACGTCTCGATCCCTGAGTCAACAGATAGGGACGTTTGCAAGACAATAACCATCTGCACGAACAGTTCGACGACGTTAGCAGCAGCATGGACTATCAGCTCGGAGACCATGGCTGCGGTTACCCTTGACGCTACATCACAGACAGGAGCGCCTGCGATGGTGTACTCAACGACGAGCCTGGGTGCACGAATGGCAAAACGTCATTTTTTCGGATGAATCCAGATTTTGTTTACAGCATCGTGATGGTCGTATCCGTGTTTGGCGACATCGCGGTGAACGCACATTGGAATCGTCTAATCGCCATCGCCATACTGACGTATCACCCGGCGTGCTGGTATGGTGTGCCATTGGTTACACGTCTCGGTCACCTCTTGTTCGCATTGACAGCACTTTGAACAGTGGATGTTACATTTCAGATGTGTTACGACCCGTGGCTCTACCCTTCATTCGATCCCTACGAAACCCTACATTTCAGCAGGATAATGCACGACCGCATGTTGTAGGTCCTGTGCGAGCCTTTCGGGATACAGAAAATGTTCGACTGCTGCCCTGGCCAGCACATTCTCCAGATCTCTCACCAATTGAAAAGTCTGGTCAATGGTGGGCGAGCAACTGGCTCGTCACAATACGCCAGTCACTACTGTTGATGAATTGTGGTATCGTGTTGAAGCTGCATAGGCAGCTGTACCTGTACACGCCATCCAAGCTCTGTTTGACTCAATACCCAGGCGTATCATGGCCGGTATTACGGCCAGAGGTGATTGTTCTGGGTACTGATTTCTCAGGATCTATGCACCCAAATTACGTGAAAATGTAATCACATGTCAGTTCTAGTATAATATATTTGTCCAATGAATACCCGTTTATCATCTGCATTTCTTCTTGGCGTCGCAATGTTAATGGCCAGTAGTGTATCACAGTAACTATGACCATTAACGAAATGATGGGCACATCATCATGAAGCTGAAATATAAAGGTATGATTAACACAAAATTGATTTTTTGACCGAATAGTTTCTGTAAAATCGTCTGACAAAAATTACAGGGTTTGCGCCTCGATTCTGTAATCGCCGACCAGCCGAAGGAATAAACTCTTCCAGAGCTTTGAATGAAAATTAGCCACTGCGCATCGGCCAGCGCATCCAGCGCGGACTCTACTACGCGCACGACATACCTAACACTGGAAGCGAAAGGCTGCCTCCCGCACATTGTTATATCATCACACCCAGCTTTGGCCAGAGATTTCCAGCTAATGCGCGAAATGGTCGGCCGAAGTAGTATTTACGTTGTTACTTTTGAATAATCGGATATAGTATGTGTCGTCTGGCCACCAAGAGTTGTTGCATAAGGATCTGATTCAGGGATCCAGTTATACGGCTCCTTCCGTGCATAGCGATTTTACGACTATGACGTGCGGGGCCTGAAGATGGCATGAATGTAATGCCGAAACTGGTAGCACATAAGAAATCCGTAAAATATATTTTACAATACGTACTGCTGTTGGTAAATTATTGCATCAAGAAATACTTGCCAGCCGTTGTCCCATGGTCCACAATGGATCAACGAAGAAAGAATTCGGGAAATGGCCGCACTTCGGGCTTTGGCCGTAACGTATATAAGCGCAACTGTGTGTCAAACGTTTCATTTCTGTCTCAGTTCTCTGTAAGCACTTGCGCTTCCACTTGCAATTGCATCGTGAGAGAACAACCATCAACAGTGAACGACCTGTGGACCTATTCGTCCCCTAATTAGACGAGTTGCGCTGCATCCTCAACAACAAAAATAAGTATTTATCATTCGATATCAATATTCATGAAATTTAATTTTGAATGACTTTTCATTTCTTGATTTCTAAATGTACTAAATTAGCAAATTCAGTGGCTAAAAATCTACTTTATTTTGATTAAAACTGGAGGAAATTACTGGTAGTTTAGGGAAGAGGGATATTTGAGGTGGTCCAGCCTGCAACCGCGCGACCGCTACGGTCGCAGGTCCGAATCCTGCCTCGGGCATGGACGTGTGTGCTGTCCTTAGGCTAGTTACGTTTAAGTAGTTCTAAGTTCCAGGGGACTGATGACCTCAGATGTTGAGTCCTATAGTGCTCAGAGCAATTTTTTTATTTGAGGTGGGATGGCTCGGCCGGCATATTGAACCTCAGATGGGACATTCCACCTGCTCTCTGAAAGAGACCACTGACGCTAAAAGCTTGTTGTCAAAGATACACTACTGGCCATTAAAATTGCTACACCAAGCCGCGCGGGATTAGCCGAGCGGTCTTTAGCGCTGCAGTCATGGACTGCGCGGCTGGTCCCGGCGGAGGTTCGAGTCCTCCCGCGGGCATGGGTGTGTGTGTTTGTCCCTAGGATAATTTAGGTTAAGTAGTGTGTAAGCTTAGGGACTGATGACCTTAGCAGTTAAGTCCCGTAAGATTTCACACACATTTGAACATATTTTTGCTACACCAAGAAGAAATGCAGATGATAAACGGCTATTCATTGGACAAATATATTATACTAGGACTGACACGTGATTACATTTACACGCAATTTGGGTGCATAGATCCTGAGAAATCAGTACCCAGAACAACCACCTCTGGCCGTAATAACGGCCTTGATACGCCTGGGCATTGAGTCAACCAGAGCTTGGATGGCGTGTACAGGTACAGCTGCATATGCAGCTTCAACACGATACCCTTGATCGAGAGTAGTGACGAGCCACTTGCTCGGCCACCATTGACCAGACGTTTTCAATTGGTGAGAGATCTGGAGAATGTGCTGGCCAGGGCAGCAGTCGAACTTTTTCTGTATCCCGAAAGGCCCGTACAGGATCTGCAACATGCGGTAGTGCATTATCCTGCTGAAATGTAGGGTTTCGTAGGGATCGAATGAAGGGCAGAGCCACGGGTCGTAACACATCTGAAATGTAACGTCCACTGTTCAAAGTGCCGTCAATGTGAACAAGAGGTGACCGAGACGTGTAACCAATGGCACCCCATACCATCACGCTGGGTGATACGCCAGTATAGCGATGACGAATACACGCTTCCAATGTGCGTTCACCGCGATGTCGCCAAACACGGTTGCGACCATCGTGATGCTGTAAACAGAACCTGGATTCATCCGAAAAAATGACGTTTTGCCATTCGCGTACCCAGGTTCGTCGCTGAGTACAACATCGCAGGCGCTCCTGTCTGTGATGCAGCGTCAAGGGTAACCGCAGCCATGGTCTCCGAGCTGATAGTCTATGCTGCTGCTAACGTCGTCGAACTGTTCGTGCAGATGGTTATTGTCTTGCAAACGTCCCCATCTGTTGACTCAGGGATCATGACGTGGCTGCACGATCCGTTAAAGCCATGCGGATAAGATGCCTGTCATCTCGACTGCTAGTGGGGTCCAGCACGACGTTCCGTATTGCCCTCCTGAACCCACCGATTCCATATTCTGCTAACAGTCATTGGATCTCGACCAACGCGAGCAGCAATGTCGCGATACGATAAACCGCAGTCGCGATAGGCTACAATCCGACCTTTATCAAAGTCGGAAACGTGATGGCGTGCCATTTTCTCCTCCTTACCCGAGGCATCAGAACAAACGCATTTCTCCTCCTTACCCGAGGCATCACAACAACGTTTCACCAGGCAACGCCGGTCAACTGCTGTTTGTGTATGAGAAATCGGTTGGAAACTTTCCTCGTGTCAGCACGTTGTAGGTGTCGCCACCGGCGCCAACTTTGTGTGAATGCTCTGAAAAGCTAATCATTTGCGTATCACAGCATCTTCTTCCAGTCGGTTAAATTTCGTGTCTGTAGCACGTCATCTTCGTGGTGTAGCAATTTTAATAGCCAGTAGTGTACTTTGTAGAGATTTTAAACAAAAGTGCGTGTTTTGCCTAATTTCCAAATTTGCAGATCATTTTACTCCCCTTCCTTCTCCGCATCTCTGCATGAGTGTGGTCGTATTACTTATGTAATTTTAAGAACTGTAGAGAGACACTTATCAAAGGCTTCCCAGCGTGTTTTCGAAACTCTGCGAAAATTCAGAAGTTTATCAAGAGCAACACAGTCACGGCAGCCCCTCGCAGTCTGCGTCTACCTCGGCATTTGCAAAACAAACGAGTCAAACTGCGGTCGAAGTTTTAATTACAGCAGCAATTTTATGTGGGGCGCAGCTCCCCCCAGAGCGTTTGCGCCGAGCTCCAACTGCATTAATGACTCCGCCCGGTATCACAGTCTACTTTTACGACCACAGCTCTTTTCCGCCAACTTTTTCTTTCCGCATTTAGGGGTCATGTGAACATATAATTTCACTGATAAACAAGAGGCTTCACAGTTTCCACGCTTCATTATATTTCTATTATGACTGCGAGACGTGAGTTTTGTGTTACAATGTAATTTTCCAGTGCAAAATTAACCCGGGTCACTAACAAAACACACAATGTGAATTTAATATTCTTGGAAACGTATTAAACTTTCACGCATTCTTGCATTTAATGAATACGCCGAAACATGTTTCGTGACAGTGTATCCTTGCCTTATTACGTTGGCGAACACAAACCTGAGCAGCTTAATGACACCAAGCTTATGCGTCGTGCAATCAACTCCAGAAACACTGAAAACGCTCGGTAGCCAACCTGTTTCAGTGCCAGTTGAAATTGTGTTTGTTGGCCGTGATGGTTACTGGGTGAACGGCATTCACCACAGTGTTAGGTGAGCGTCTAATTTGTGCTCTGGCCTCTACTGCTGCTCAATGACCAACTAGCGAAGGTGGCAAGACTTCGGTTCACTGTATGATGCTGAGAATATGTAGGTAGTCTACAAAAGAGACAGATTACGAAACACTTGAACGTCCCATCTTAGAATATTTTTGAAGTGTGAGAGACCCACATAATAGGACATACATGGGATATTGAATGTACTCCAAGCAGAGCAGTACGAACGTTAACAGGTATGTTTGACTCACGTAAGAACATCACGGAAATGTTAAAGAAGCTGATCTAGCAGACGCTTGAAGACAGATGCCAATTTTCCTACAAAAGTCTATTGGCAAAATTGCAAGAGGTGGTATTAACCCTCGCAATACCAAGGAGGATCGGTGGGGGTGGAGGGGTCGGGGGAGGGGGGAGGGGAGTGTGGTACTTTAATGGCCACCTTTTGAGAAGAAATTGTAATCTAGTTAGTTGCCATGTATTTTACAATTCTACCAAACTGCATGTGTGTCTTAAATTTTTCAGTTAAATTTAATCCAAAAATTTAAATCTCCATAGTAGGCGTCACTTCCCCCAATGAATGTTTTATTCAATATTTCGAAATTCAGAGCCTTACTTACACATCAGTCTCTCATTACAAGGTATGCTGAGAGTAAAAGTCAACAAAAACTGACGTAATTTGCATTTTTTAAAATTTTTTCTGTGGTGGTCATGAAGTGTGGGAGTGCATTGATATTAGTAAGTGTGTGCTAAAAGGTATTTTCATGTTCTGGACGTACCTTACACATCAGTACCTCTTTAAAAAGCATGCTGTTCACACAATTCAACAAAAATTAACGCATTCTCTTTATTTTTTTATTTTCTGGGCGGGCAAAGACATCCGTCATTGGTAATGCGCGTTACGGAAAATGCCTTGGTGTTGCTAAGGTTAAGAGAAGAATATGGAAATATAATTCAGCCCAGAACGTATCTTTCCCGTAAGAAAAAGATGACAGAAATTACATCGCGCACAGAAGCATTTAAGCATTCATTCTTCGAGGACTACAAATGCGATTGGAGCTGAAAGAAACCCTGACACGTGGAACAATGCTACGTAACCACTGCCATGCATTTCACAGTGATTTACCGAGTACGTATGTAGCTGTAAACGTAGGTGTGCATCAAAATAACCACAGTAGTGTGTTTCCCCACACTGTGACAGCAGTTTGGAATCTGACCATCTCTATGTCACCATAATATGGCCCCTTCTCACATAGAAAGGACTATCGTATCACAGCGCGAAGAAAGTTAGGACGATTGATGTATGAACATTTGTGCCTGTTTCGTGCCAGAGAATGCGCTCAAAATGTAACAGTCATCACACATCTACGTTAACATCTACACTCCACACCTTCAGCAAGGGTACTTCTGGCACAATTATCACTTCCTCTCAGATCGCTCTCTTGTCTGTCTGTCTGTCCGGTATAAATTTTGTAACTGATCGGAAACTAAATTCCTGATGGGCTACACACTTGAAATCTCAAACATTGTTCATAACTGGATGACAGTCCAATATTAGCTCACTTTTCTCAGTTTGTTCGACAGGTATGAAAAAGGCTGGTAACGCTTGACATCTCACCTGTCTTGCAGCACCGGCGTGTATTGTGAGTAGTATCGGTGTGTGTTCCAGGTGGTATGCAAGTCGAAGGGCGCGGCTGAACAGGGAGAGGGGGTAGAGAAGCTAGGCAGAGAGAGGTGGTGGAGGAGACGTGTGCATATGTGTGACATACACGTACGCAGACAAAGCTGCAGGTAATGAGCTAGTATATGTATAAAAAGTTATTTAATTAAAAATATACTCTCATCAGAATGTTTAAAATCCATCGATAAATTTCAAACAGACATGAGTAAAAACAAAAATAATTATTTAAAAAAAAAGAAAATTTCGATATACTACGTTTCTAAATCAGACTGAAAAGTATAAAATGATTTCTCATGCAGATAGTCCTGAAAAATTTTGCTTGTTAACTTTTAATAGTTACGACAATTCTTGCAATATTTATAGAACGAAAAATGCGAGGCCCATGCAATAGATAGTTAGGAGGTGACCTATTCTTGCGTCAATCATGTATTGCATGTGTCCCCGATTTCGTTGTAACTCTTATAGGTATTGGCACTGCTTTAAAAATTTATAAGCACTTGTATCTGTATGGGATTTTGTAATCTGTTATGGGCCGAGGAGACATTTTTTACACTTCTTACTCTGATTTAAAACGTGTTACATTAAAAATTTATTTTTATTTAAATAATTATTTCTATTCCACTCATAAGTGGTGTCTCAGAAGAACAACCGATAGTAAACCTCCGTATGAGCTCTAGTTTATCTCATCTTCCAGTCACGGATGTTCCGCAAGATATTCGTGGGAGCAAGTAATGTGTAGCCCGAATTTTTCTGGAATTTGCGCTCTCGGAATTTTAACAGTAAAGTTTTCTGTGATGCACGACACTTCTCTTGCAGCGTCTGCCACTGGAGGTAGATGGTTACCTTTTATAACTTCTCGCAATTATTAAACGAAATGAGCGTCTCTCTCTCTCTCTCTCTCTCTCTCTCTCTCTCTCTCTCTCTCTCTCTCCCCCCCCCCTCTCCTCTGTTAATTCTACCCGGTAAGGGCCCTAGATCGACCAATATAGTCATGGATCAGTCGAAGGGAAGTTCGTAAACAACTTCTTTCATGGATGGATTACTTTTCTTTATGATTCTTCCAATGAATCGCAGCCTGGTATCTGTTTTTCCTACAACTCATTTTATCACATGTTCCACTGTAGGTATTCCGGACACATGCCAAGTGCGTTCAGAGAAGTAATGCCTCAAACATTTTAGTGTGAAAACTCTTCAAGCTTTTGCTGTATAACAAAGTTTACTGACATTCTCTATCTTTACTCTTCATGTCTACATATGTATTACTCAACATAGCCACCCTGGCGACGAACACATTTCTCCTAACAGGAGACTACTTTGTTGATACTGTTACTGCAGAACGTTGACATTGTTGACGGCGCCACAATGTCGCCTCTGCTCGCACTGCTTCATCACTATCAAAGTGAAGTCCTCAAAGCTGTTCTTTAAGGTTTGAAAAAACGTGAAAATAGGATAGCGTTAAGTACGGACTGTATGGAGGATACTGAGTGAGGTGCCGCAGTTGTTAGCACAATAGACTAGCATTCGGGAGGACGACAGTTAAACCCGCGTCCAGCCATCCAGATTTAGGTTTCACGCGATTTCCCGAAATCGCTCCCGGTAAATGCCAGGATGGTTTCTTTAAAAGGTTACAGCCCATTTTCTTCTCCATACTCGGCACATTCCGAGCTTGTGCTCCGTCTCTAATGACCCCGATGTCGACGGGACTTTAAACTCAATTTTCCTTGCTTCTTTCCTTCCTTCGTTGTATGGAGGATGATCGATAACAGTGAACCCAAGGGATCGGATTGTTGCAGATGGCGCAGCGCTCGAGTGTGGTCTGGCTTCGTCATGCTCTAGAAGAGGGTGTTCATGTATGTGCTTTCAGTTTCCTTGAGGTTCTCTCACGACCGACAAAGTTGTGGAGTGAGTAATAAGCAATACACGTACTACTGCAACTAATATTGTGAAAACAATAAAAAATTCAGAGGCGTAACTTTTCAGAAAGCTCTCGTACAACCAAAGATATGACAATTGTGACTGTTTCAATGATTTACCGACAGCTGTGTAATCGAAAAGTGAAGGGCTTTTTTGGTATTTATAAGCCACACATGAAATTCACTGACACTGATGGTCAACTTCCAGTCTCTGAACCATGTGATGATCCTCTGCACGTCTTCATACAATTCGCTATAATTTTCAATGTTGCTGCATTCTCACAAGCAACAGTAACGTTGCTACAACATCATTGCAAACAGCCTCCTGGACCTTCATACGTTGTGCGTTAGATCGTACACAGTGATTCAGCTAAGCCGTTCACCTCAGATATTTCCTGAATCATTTAAAATTGCGCGATTTTGTTTTGACCCAAACAGATCGTGAAAAGGAGGTCTATAAATGACGAACGAAATGTAGTCTTTTTTCATAACTATATTTATTACAGACATATCGCTTTTTCAAATGGTACTATACACTGAGGTATAAATACGGTGTCCGACCCCCTTTTGCCTGACGTAGTACAGCAACAGGACGTGGCATGGACTCAACAAGTCGTTGGAAGTCCCCTGCAGAAATACTAAGCCATGCTGCCTCTATAGCTGTCAATAACAGCGAAAGTGTTGGCGGTGCAGATTTTGTGCACGAACTGACCTCTGGATTTCCCATAAATGTTCGATGGAATTCGTGTTGGGCTGTTTAGACGGCCACATGATTTGCTCAAACTGTCCAGAACATTCGTCAAACCAGTCACGAACAATTTTGCCCCAGTGATATGGTGCCCTGTCATCCAAAAAATTTCATCGCTGTTTCGGAACGTGAAGTCCATGAATGGCTGCAAATGGTCTCCAAGTAGTCGAACATCCGAGGACCCAGCATATTCCACCTAAACACAGCCCACACCACTATGGAGGCACCACCAGCTTGCATACTGCCTTGTTGACAACCTGAGTTCATGGCATTCCGGAGACTGCATCATATTCGAACCCTACCATCAGTTCTTACCAACTGAAATCGAGACTCACTTGAACAGGCGACAGTTCTCCAGTCGTCTAGGGTCCAACCGATATGGTCACGAGCCTAGGCGAGGCGCTGATGGCGATGTCGTGCTGTTAACAAGGGCACACTCGTCGGTCCTCTGCTGCCATAGCCCATTAACGCCCAGTTTCGCCGCAGTGTCCTAACGGATACGTTCGCCGGACGTCCCATATTGATTTGTGCGGTTACTTCACGCAGTGTTGCTTGTCTGTTAGCACTGACGACTGAACGTAAACGCCGCTGCTCTCGGTGGTTAAGTGAAGGCCGTCGGCCACTGCGTTGTCCGCAGTCAGAGGTAATGTCTGAAATTTGGTATTCTTGGCACCCTCTTGACACTGTGGATCTCATAATGTTGAATTTCCTAACGACTTCCAAAATGGAATGACCTCTGCATCTAGCTCCAACTATCATTCCGCGTTCTAATTCTATTAATTCCCATCGTGCGGTCATAATGACGTCGGAAACCTTTTCACGCGAATCACCTGAGTACAAATTACAGATCTGCCAATGAACTGCCCTTTCATAAATTGTGCACGCGATACTACCGCAATTTGTGTATGTACACATCGCTATCTTCTGACTTGAGAGTATGTTGCCTCAGTGTCGTAATATCTGCTGTTACTATCGTAGTTCTAAAGCGGAGTTTCACTCTCCAAAGTACTGCATCAAGGGCGGTAAACATGGATTCACATCACATAGGTAAATCATCTTTCTGTGCTTCTGTGTAAGAGGTTCTTCCTCAAAAGCGAGGATGAATGCTCCACTGTCAACCTTGTTGTCGACATACACGAAGTAGAAATGGATCCCACGCTTCTCCAAGTGTTCGCCTAGTTCCATCTGCGACGGTCCCAATGAAAAATAATATCTTGCACCACGTTTAAACTCTTATGGGGTGTTAAGGGGAACAGGTACATAACCAAGCTTTTTGCAAGAGAGTAACTGCCGTGACTGGACATGTTTGCCGTTTTAATAATGATGGAACCACATCGTTCAAGTAAATATGAAACCAACTCCTAATGTACAAAGGGAAGAGACTTCATCAAATGTGTTTCAATATTCTCCACAAAGAACAATGGATTAGTAGAGGGAAAGAAACCTCCGTTTGTTAGAGTGCAGACGTGGAACTGATGAAGAAACTGCTGGAGCCTCGCGGCCATCGGCTGATGGATTAGGTCTTTTCACAGTGCCAGATATCCACCACGATCCCTCCTACTTCGAACGAGGGCTATCTCCTTGTCTCCATCCATAAGCGCCACCCG